>NC_062195.1:7592100-7679600 GCF_912470025.1 Vespa velutina
TTTCTGCTTTCTCTGTTTCTCTTTTCGTTTCAGTTTTTCTCTCTCTTTCTCTCTCTCTCTCTCTTTCTCTCACTCTCTCTCCCTCTGTCTTTCCCTCTCTCTTTCCCTTTCTCTCTCTCTTTTCATTTTCCGCTTGGCGGGGGATATGCTTATTGGTGAAATGTACGCTGGGGGGCGCTACGTGTCTCCTTTTTTCCCCCTACATATTCGTCTCTGATTGGATAACGACATAGCCGTGTTCTTTCTCTTATTACGAATTATTAACGAAAAGGGACGAATGGCGAATAAGCTTTCTATCTTTTGAATCTTTAAATTCGAGTTATATGTGAAAGACGACGCTTTCAAAGGATAGAGTATATATAACAGATACAGTGAAACGCGTTTATTTACATCGTAACGTTCAATAAACCAACACTTGACACGATGTCCCTATTTATTTCATTAACGATTCTTCAGATAGTAAAGGTCTTTTTGATATCTGACCTTTGTATTTAAGTAGATACATATGTATGTATGTTTATCGACGATCGGTATACAGCTCTCTTAATTTCACACGTTCGTTTCGCGAGCGAGTTTTCCATAATGATAAGTCGGCGCAAGGTAGGAACGCGCGCCATGCATTATCCAAATTGCAGTAGACAGCGTGAGTTGCATTCGACGACATCTTTTATAAGATTCTGCATACGTCGAAGTACTATACACCTTTCCACGAACATAAAACACAATGAAAAAGACAGAGATAGAGAAAGAAAAAGAGAGAGAGAGAGAATAAAAGAGAAAGAGAGAGAGAGAGAGAATAAAAGAGAGAGAGAGATAGAGTAAAAAAGAGAGAGGGAGAAAGAAAATAGCATTACGAATGTAGATAAGACGTGTCCTGATGTTCGTAGGTGGGAATTCTTCGAACGTGCGACAAATTCTCTTAAGAAATTCCTTTTCTCACGGTTTCTTGCTTTGCAAGGAACAGAAACAAATGCGTACTCCTCTTCCTTTCTCTCTTCTCGCTTTCTTCTTTCTCTTCCCTTTCGTCGGTCGCGACTCATTGACATGCAGCCGACGATTGGCAGAGGATACGACGCGGTTCACAGAACTATTTTTTCCTTTTACTTCGTTAGTTCGTCCTCCATCTCTCTCGCTCTCCTTTTGACGTTCGACGAGGGTGCATCCAAGGAGATACCTCGGAACGAGTATCATACGCATGGAAAACAAATTGCGGATGAGCTCGCGCAACGGGTGGCAATGGGAATCCGTATTTTTTTTTTTCTTTTCGGTCCCTCTCTCTCTCTCTCTCTCTTTCTCTCTTTCTCTTTCTTTTTTTTCCTTTCTATCATTTTTATCTTTACGAGGAATCCGGTTACACGCTCTATACATCGTAATGGATGAGATCGAGAGAAGTCCAAGTGGTCTCTCATTAATGCTTCATTAATGGACTGATCAAGCCTGGCAATTGGTCAAGTAGCGAGTACGAATGAACGATTTTCCTCCCACTGCTATAATATGAACGCTTGTCAGTATTTCCGGCTGAGAACTCGTTTATTTTGATGAGTAGATAAGACTCGATAAAGATGAATATGTGTGTGTGTGTATGTGTTATGTGTCGCAATGTTTTTATTTTTTTCGAGAATAAGAATACACATTACTTACGAACCAATCTTGAAATAAGAGGCCTGAGCTCTTTCAAGAATTTATATAGGTCAACATTTTATACACACACACACACACACACGCATATGTGTATATACACAATATAAATATACATATACCTATCTATATGTACATACATATATACATGTATTTGTGTGTGTGTGTGTGTGTGTGTGTGTATGTGTGTAAGAAAATGATGTGTCGTAATAGATACATATAAAGTTGTTATAAACGTTTATCGTAGTCAAACTCTACGTCCAAGCCTTTCGTATACTTGTATTTAATGTAAAATACAGTGTATAAGTGAAAGGGTTTTTTGATCGTATATCTTGGCATTGAGAATAAATATTTTTTAAGAAATTATATAAATAGATCAAATTGTTAATTTATATAGGTTAATAATTTTCAAATATACTATATGTTTATACGATTTGTTATACATATATACTTTATTTTTATTTTTCAAGTGTTTGATATCGTGAATGCTGGTAATAATTATGTAAATTAGCATTGAGAAAGAGTAATATAGAATGCTATGCTAATAAAATTATATATAATTAATTCAGAACTATTTCAGATTATATATTTTTTTATATATTGGTAAAGTATATATTAAAAAATGAGTTTTTACTTATTAAACTTTTTTATTTTTAATGTTTTATATAAATGTTAGTTTATAAGAATGTAAATGTGATGCTCGATGTGTTGAGATTCTTATGCTTCATTTTTTTACTTCTAAAAATTTTAGTTTTTAAGTTTTTAGTAAAAAGTATTTATTGAATATGACTAATTTAAGAAAAAAATGATGGATTAGTCGATTACCTGCTTCTTAGAAATTAAAGTTGTTTAAAATGCTTGAATATATTTTTTCAATAATCTATTCCTCATTTAACCTTTAAATATCTGAATTTTGATTTATGAATAATGCGATGTAATAAAATTAGTTAGTAATATATTAGTTGTAATAAATTTGACAATACAATACATTATATATTAAACGTAACTTTGTATTATACATACCGAGGATGTAAAAATTATATTTAAAAATTAATTATTGAGGTAATTTTGTCGTGAGATATTTCATAAAAAATATCGGTATTTTCTTTTTTTTTTACGGATATGTTGTGATTGATGCATCCTCCATCGACTTTGACCGTGTCGAAGGAAGGTTCATTAAACGCGACTAATTAGTATGTTATCTTAGTTTGTAGATCTCCACATATAGCAACTTCCACGTGGTGAGATCGGTATTACTTGTGATCTATCTAAATCTAAATCATGTAACGCAAGTACTATCTAACTAATTGGCTATATACTTCAGTATATTTCTAAAAGGTTCTCTTTTTTCTTGTAATTATACCTAATTATTATTAAAGCTAAATTGTTCATCATTCTCAAACAGATAGATAGAATAGATAACATTATAAAATAATTACTTGGATATTTTTCTTTCTGAAATTTGTCCTTATGTTACTTTTGCTAATAACAATTTTAACGTTATTTAATATTTAAGGATTACCTATGACCGAATAGAAAAATCCATCATTACTGAGAAAATATTTCTTTTTAATTTTGTTTTTGTATGTAATCAAACCATAACGTCATTTATGTTTTCGTTTTGTAAATTACCTCGTTAGATATATCATCTTATGAAAATAATGATTTTTATGGGTGATCACACCTTGACGCTAGATATTAAAAACCGGTAGGAGAAGTATGAAAAGTACCGATCAACGACGACAACGACGACGATGATGACGATGACGACGACGAAGAGAGAACTGGTTTAACACTAAAATGTTTCTTAAGTTTGATGTGCTCTTTTCTATACGCAATATTTTACAGGTAATATAATATATTTTATACATAATTTAATACCTAATACGTTATTCGAATTTATTCAATTTTCCGTATGAATAAAAAGAAAGATGCGGGAAGTTATGGAAAGAAAAAAATGAAAAATATAATGAGAAAGAAAAAAAAATTATCGATACGTCAATGATCTTTTCGTTTAAATTTATTCTTACGTTGTTATTGTTTGTTAATGACCCATAGGAGCTAGTATACAGGTGATATCAGATGTCGCCGGATAAGGAGACGGTGCCAACCTCACTCTCTGCTGATCGAGAGAAGGGCTTGAATATTTATGCGTGCTCGTATCATTAACATAGCGGACGTGTCGACGGTATTCGAGGCAAGAAGCCGATCGTGGTGCATCGATTCCTTGTGTTCACGAGATAGTTTTACGTTAAGTGACTTTCTCGTGTTCTTTTCTTGTGGGAACATAGATAGAGTCGTTGATAGTCGATCTTGTTAATGATATTTGTTTTCAGATATGAAGAGTTCGAGCTAAACGATTAATCTCTTTTACATTATGCAAACACATAAATCACGAGAACACATAAAACAGCTTTTGTATAAATTTTATAAGCTCGATGCCAAAAGGTCGTCGTATTTTATTTATTTTATTTTATCTTTTTTTTTTTTTATTATTATTATTACTTATAAAACTCGATACACAAAAGGAGGAAGTAATTTACATATCGAAACTCTGTTAACCTCGTCTTGTCGTGCAAGTTAAGAACGTATCTCTGAAACGTATCCGTCGATATTATTATTCTCAGAGATCGCGTAGGTGGTCAAAGGATAATAAGAATGTTACGCTGAACGATAGGGTACGATGTGCGTTTAGCAACAGCCGTGGTAAATGGATCTTTGCGCTACGAGATACGTTTCTCAAGAAATATATTCGTCGATTATATGTACATATTTACCAACATAGATGTATGCGCTTAGGATTTTTTATTATTAGTAACATAGAATGATCGTTGACTATGGTAAAGCGGTAACGATGTTGTCTCTGTTGAAAAAAACGCAAAAAAGAGAAAGAGAAAGAAAAAGAGAGAGGGAGAAAGATAGAGTAATGAAAGAGAAAATCGAAGGACCGGTTGTCCGTCGATACAGCCCACGTGCAGATTGAGGGCGATTTATAGAAGGAATAAATTAATAAATTATGAACGCTCGAAGAATCGATCAATCGATGGGTCGATCGATCGTTGTTCTAAGATTTTCTGTTGCTAGATCAATTCGAATGACTCAACTTAAACTAAGGAGCACACTCCTTTTACGATGATGGATAATTCCGTGTCTTTCGCGTGTTATTTTATATCTAATCGTTATCAACGGAAATACGGTCACGAACTATGATTTTTCTTTTATATCTTTACCATATTCTCTTCGTTTTGTAAGGAAAGTGTCGTAGGTTCAAGTATTTGAAAAAGAACTGGAGCGAGAAACGTAGGATTTACGAAGTTACACCGTAATCTTCGTTTTGAAGAGTAGGCTTTTTTAAAAGATTGTAAAACTTTGAAACTGTTTTCACATTGTTCCTACAGTTTTCAAAAGATCGTTGAAAGTTTTATCGAACATTTTTCCGATCGAGTCGACATCGAGTCGAGAATAAGAAAATAAAAAGATAAGAAGATAGAGTCGAAGTTTCGAAGTTTAACTTTCGAGTTGAAATAAAGCCTTGAATATTTTATCGCTATCGGTTAAATCTATAGACTTTCTGTGATTTGATACGACGGGGAAAAAAAGGATCGTCAATTTTTTAATTTAATTTATAAATATATGTATATACAGATTTAATATACGCGACAGATCAAAAAAAATCTTTCCAAATAAATTAAAAACACAAAAAAAAAAAAAAAGAAGAAATGCTACTGTTTTTAGATAGGTATAACAATAATTTAAATGATCGATCAATTAAATGATCGATCGAAGGGAATGATACTTTTTTCTTCTTTTTACGAATATGAAGTTTAAAGCAACGAATCGAACGTAAGGGATGTAAGTATAAATAAGAGAGAAAGAGAGAGAAAGAGAGAGGGAATGAGAGAGAGAGAGAGAGAGAGGTCAATATAATAAATAATATAAAATAAGAGAAACCGAATGCTACGGAGACGTTAGGAAAATGGAGGAGTAAGAAAAGTAAGGGTCGACTATCGTATGAATATATCGAAAGACGTCACACAATAGCGGTTGCACTGCGTGACATCGTGCCACGCGCTCGTCTTCTCCCTCTCCACCCACGCACGGCTTCTTTCCCTCGTGTTAGTAGTCGTGGTCTCTTCGGTCCGTTCGGTAAAAAGCTTGTGCTCCTCTCTTGTGGACTCAAGTGGCAGGAAAAGCTCAGTCGCTCGCGGGCCGCGCTCGAGTGCAGTTCGAGATCGATTTAACGCGAGCCTCTCTTTTCTTCCTTTTTTTTCTTTCTTTCTTTCTATCTATCTATCTATCTTTCCTTCTTTCTCTGTCTCTTTTATTCCCTGCCTCTATCTGTTCGTCCGTCTATCTATCTGTCTGTTTGTCTATCTATCTATCTATCTGTCTTTTACTCAATCAATCAATCTCTCTTTTCTCTCTCTCTCTTTCTCTCTCTTCTCTTTCTCTCTCTCTCTCTCTCTCTCTCTCTCTCTCTTTCTCTCTCTTCTCTTTCTCTCCCTCTCTCTCTCCCCCTCTTTTTTTCATACAGTTTTAACATGTGAAAGTTTTCATTTCGAACCTTTTCTTTCCTTCTCTCTTTACGTTTTTTTTTTTATTTTTCTTTTTTTTTTTATTTTTTTGTTTCTTTCATTTTGCCCTTATAATCTTTTATTTATTTTCTCTTCTGTCGTCAATCCATCCCTTCTCCCCTCTCCCAGCTGTTATATTCTTCTCCTTCTCGATCGCACGGTTTACGCGCACGCTCGCATTTAAGCGAAATGAGGTGAAGAGAGGAGAAAGAATAGGTGGATTAGGAGCACGAAATAATTTCCTCTTGTCGGTATTCAACGATGCTCGCAATAAAAGCGTTTATGGTCGTTCTCCCTGTCATCGTCGTTGCCAATCCCCTCTTCGATGGTGCTCAAGGTAATTTTCATTCTTCTTTTTATCTTTTTTCTTTTGTTGTTTTTCTTTTCCTTTTGCCGAGAAAGATATTAAAATTAATCGACAATCGATAAGTTACTGTAATTAATTAACTCCTTGTATCGAGAGATTTCTCGTTACGATACTTGTTGACATTTTTAATAAGATAAAAAAAAACGATATTTAGAATTCACGTTATTGAATTTAATAAATGACGAAGTCGTTATTAAATATGAAAGACTTAATTATTTTCTTTTCAACGAAGTAATAAAAGGAAAGAGAGAGATAGAGAGAAAGAGAGAGAGAGAGAGAGAGAGAGATTCAAAGCGATAAGATTATTTTGAAAAATTTCGAAGGTTTATCAACCCCGAAGAAATTTTTATGATAATGTAGAAATACGAGTTCTTTGCGACAGATTCACTGAACTCATCTTTCTCCTTCATCCTTTTCTTCGTCATCGCGACAAGAAGATATCAACTACGACTTCCCGCCACATGTGTCTCCTCTCGCGTTCTCTCTTTCATTCTTCTTTCATATCACACGCTGTCGTTCTTTCTCACGCATTCAAACCCGACGGAGATTTTCATAGCGATTATAAATGTCCTCTAGTTTCTCGCACGATGTTTTCAAATTTCAATGGGGACGGATTGCTTTTTCAACTTATTGTTAGTTTTCAATTGTAATAAATACTTATATTCTCACGTAATATTAATTTTAAACTATTTTAAAGAGAATTAATTCATTTTCTTTTTCATTTTTGTACAATTTTTAAATTTACAATTTTCTCTTTGTATTTTCCTATATCTTAATCGTACGTAGCTTCTTTCAGTTTGAGAATTAATGAGTAAACAATGAGATCTCTCTCTCTCTCTCTCTCTCTCTCTCTCTTTCTCAATCTTTGTCTTTCTCCTTCTCCCTTTTTTCTCTTTTCTTTTTTTTTTCGTTTAGTCTTCGAATTTAAATCTTTCCTGAAATTTACATGGTGCACGTGCGTGTGAACGAGGTGTCGCTAACGGTCCTTCGCCTCTGCCTTTACTCAGACTATAAGGTTCGTTCGCGGACAGTCGTGCAACAAGAGGAAAGAGAAATATAAGCAGAACCATTGGCAGCCGCATATATTCTCGTATAAGTATAACCGCACGCGAGAGTCTCTCTTTCTCTTTTCTTCTTCTTTCCTTTCTTTTTTTTCTTTCTTCCTTTCTTTCTTTCTTTTGAAGAAAAAGAAGAAGAAGAAAGATGAAGAGGTGGAGGAGGGGAAGAAAAAGAGAAGGGAGAGGAAGGTGATAACGCATCACGTTTCTCTCACACGCACTCTTCCTTTAGCAATTCCTTTCTCTTTCTTTCTGTCTGTTTGTCTGTCTGTCTGTCTGTCTGTCTATCTATCTATCTTTTTCTTTCTCCCCTCTTAGAACTCTCCTCTTTATTGATTACAAATATTTCTATTCCCAGAACGATAAAAGCGAAAACTTACGGTTATTCCGTTGCATCTCAGAAAGAATGTAAGACTCGCTCATTTGAACTAATTTCTTCTTTTTTTATTTTATTTTTTTTTATTTTTAATCCAAAGATACGAACGCTTATTAAGAATTATTTTCTTATCCTTCCTTCATTTCTGGAAACAATATAACTCTTGTTACTGTCTATCGGTCTTTCGTCGAATAATTAATCTTATTGATATCATGAAATAATTATGGAAATACTTTACTGTCTTTCTCTTATCGTAGTATTATTCTATCTTATGTATATCATCTATTTTCTTTTCGTCTATTACCTGGTATTTTTATATATCATTCACATACACACACGTACACACATATATACATATAGACATATTTATATAATTTATTATATATAATAACTTGGAAATAAAAACTTATAAGTAAGAAGAAAGTAGATTCATTTAAGTGATTTTATTAAACATATATGTGTTTTAAAAAATTCTCATATCTTATAAGTATATATAAATACACACTCACGCACATGCATATATATATATATATATATACACACATACATACACTGTGTGTATATATGTATATACCGTTTAATACATGTTTACTTTCGTTACGTATCTTACGTTTAAAGAATCAACTTCGAACTAACCTACCCCGAAAATTAAATTAATCTTCTTACATTGAAGAAAGAATACATAAAAATCGATGAGACGAAGATAAACCGTTAATTCATAAATTTTCGAGGAAGTTATTACACTGGACATTTTACAAAGTTGACACTTTAATCATTATTTTATCTCCAATGTTTGAAGGAAAAGAGCGCGTAATCGCTCAACCAGTGGAGGAGTAATCATAGGTTGTCAGGCGTTACTTGAACAGGAACGATCATAGTGATTTTCACGCTTCGTTATCGTGATACTTGAAAGTGGTCTTGTGTTTAATTGGTCTTTCGATCGATGTGTTTAATGTTAAAAAAAAAAAAAAGAAAAAAAAAGAGAGTAGTAAAAAAAGGAGAGCTCAAAAAAAAGGGCACGTTTCCTGTATTTTTAATCAACTAACTAGTTAAAATAACGTTCGTTTTTTGCTTTTACTTGCCAATCTGGAACAACGTTATCGGTTTTGTGATATTTCTACATGAAATTAGAGCAAGTTGTGTAATAACGATCAACGAGTAGCGTTTTGGAATCACGGATGTAGATCGACACACTCTAATTATTCTCGATATATCGACGATGTCTCGTGAAACTGCTTGAACGTTGTTTCATAGCGCTTCGTTTATTCTTCTATCGATTAATTAGTTCGATATTATATAGTTACACTGTGTACACATATGTATTTCTTAAACTGGACGTAGAAATCTTCTTTACGATTCGTTTAAAGTCGACGATCAGTAATGGGATCATGTTAGCGAGGATGGAAAGTGTGATCTGCCGATGAAAACTAACGTTGTATGTATGTATGTATCTATATACGATATGTATATTAAATGACCGTGAAAGTGCTTTTAATCGCAAGGTCGCGTGCTCATGAGAGAGAATGATTTTATGGTTCGTTTCTTGTTAATCTGTTATTTTATTTTTTTGTTTCTTTTCTTTTCTTCTTTTCTTTTTTCTTTTTTGCTTTTTCTTTCCTTTTTATCTTTTTTTTTTTTGTCGAGTTTCATTGTACATAAATTCCTAAAATAATCGTTAATCACATAGATGACGATTACTCTATTATTAAATAAATTTCTTCAGTTTATCAAATTCAAACTTTCATAATAGCAATGTATTATTTGACAGATTAGAAAATTAAAAAATTCAATGAACGATTTCGTTTGTGTCGAAATGAAGAATTGTTTTGTTTTGTTTTGTTTTATTTTGACAAGATATTTATGGTCTTTGCTGTCGATGTGTCATGTAGAATGAAATTAAAAAAAGGACAAAAAAAAAGAATAAAAAAAGATAAAATAAAAGAACATATTGATTCGAGTATCAGCACGATGTTGTCACTCGTGCAAAGTCCGAGTGAGAATCATAATTAGGAAGATATTTCGAACTACACGAAGGGTTTACGAGGATGCAACGAAAGTAGTCCTGGAGGTGCGATTCCGATGGACCGGTTGTCCCGTGCCTTCTGCATTAAAAAAGAATTGAAAAAAACGCGAAAAGTCCTTAACAAAAAAACGACTAAAAGAAAAAAGAAAGAAGTAGGAAGAGAAGCAGAAGAAGTTTAAAGAAAAGAACAACTGCCAATCGAAAAAAACCGAGTCTCCGAGTGCATATACATATTTACGTACGTATGTATACATGTATGTATGTATGTATGTATGCATGCATGCATGCATGCATGCATTTATATGCTTATGATACGTACATTGAAACGAAGAAAGAGAGAAAGAAAGAGAGAAAGATAAAGAGAAAGTAAAAGAGAAAGAGAGAGAGAGAGAGAGAGAGATATGAAAACCCGTGACAGCTCGAGTCAGATAAAAACACGTTGGTAGATTTACTCTTTTTCTCTCGTTCTCATCTTCTCGCCTCTCTACTCTTCCTTCCATAAAATCTACCAGCAATTCTGTAGGAGCAACACTCGTTCTTAAGCTTGATGACTGTATTAATTATACATAATATAGTCGCGACCACCCGTTCTTCTTCGTCATTTGACGAGTATCTTCTCTTCGTATTGCAGTCACTGCATAATTAAATACTACCCGTCTTATTTTTTTCAGTCTGTCGAGTTGAAATTATGGACGGGAGACATTTATGATCCTCCTCTTGTCCCGTCCGACTCACGAAATGTAACTGCGTAATCGAATATCAGGTCGATATTATCGTGTATAATACGGGTGGGTCGACGAAATTTGATCGACCATATAAATATATATATATATATATGTGTATATATATATATATATATATATATATATATATAATCTTTCCTCATTTATTTTTTTTTCTTTTATTTATTTATTTATTTTTTTGAATGTATATAAATAAAAAGTATGTTCAATTTTTTTATGGCTTAACAATCAACAAGGGGAATAAATATCGGGATGTTGCGAAATTTCCTCTTCGTACGAATTTCCTTATATAAATTACATCTGGTATGAGACTCTGGTTATCTCATGGCGTGGGAGAATCGCATGGGTTTTACGATTTGGATGACGTCGACATTACCGTGCACATCTCTCGACGGCGTAAGCGGAAAGATAGCGTTGCAAAACTAACATCTGCATATACGTTCATATCCCATGTTAACGTAGTACTTAATTGTTTATAACATACGTAAGTGCGTACGAAAAATAAAGAAATCTCGATTTAATATGTATATTTTTCTTTTCTCTCTCTCTCTCTCTCTCTCTCTCTCTCTCTCTCTCTCTCTCTCTCTCTTTCTATCTATCTATTTCTATCTCTCTCTCTTTCTTTCTATATTTTTTTATCAAAGCAAAAAGGTTAAATCTATGACAATAGATTGTTAACAGAAACATTGCCGTCCGCGTTTGTCGCATGAAACTTCTATGGCACGTTTCAAAGCGACGGTAAGACTTTCACGATAGACGAGGAACGCTAATGGCATTTTAAAATTGTCGTCTCAGCTTTCGTTCGTGGAATCTCGAACGAGAGAAATAGCGTGTCAATCAATTGCCTTGTGAACTTTTCTCAATTGGCGATCATCTTTTTTTTCTCTTTTTCTTCTTCTTCTTCTTCTTCTTATTTATTTATTATTTCTTTTGATTCTACTTTAAACGTTGTAATTGTCATTTTCGTTGGACGTTATAATTTCTAAGAAAAGAAAAAAAAAAAAAAAGAAAAGAAAAGAAATCGATCGAGTACCGTCGCAAATGTACAACAGAGTTATGCCGTACGGCGACAAAATTAAGGAGTCCTCACAGTAGTTTAAATTGAGGGGGCAAAAGGCCGGATGGCCGCGAACGACGTCGGCTATTTTTGTGTCGTCCGCAAACGGAGCCACGAAACGTCGCGTTTAGCGTAGCCCTCTCTTTGCTAACGAAGAATTTCACGATGCGCGACGCTTCGTCGAGAGTTAGTTCATAATAGATGGTTCGGATCAAATGGGTTTAAATCAAAATGATTTATTTATATCGTAATAATAGTTTCCCCTGATATTTTCTTCATTTTTTAAATCAATGAATTTTTTACATACAGAGACACACAAAAACACACATATACACACACGCATGCACGCACACAGTATTTACGTCATTTAAATTATTAATTATTATTTGAGTTTTTGTATTAGGTAATATTTTTCGATAAAGATGAATAGAAAAAAAAAAAAAAATGAGATCGATTTTCGTTATGTCCTCATTTATGTAAATATATCCAAGAACGTTATTGTCGCATATCGCGTTCAAAATAGAGCAGTAATAAGAAAGGCAAATAAGTTTATATTTGTAAAACTGGTTCTTGAGAGAAAAAGAGAGAAAGATAGATAGATAGAGAGAGAGAGAGAGAGAGAGAGAGAGAGAGAGAGAGAGAGAGAGAGAGAGAGAGAGACAAAGAGAAAGACGAAAAGAGAGCAATATTTATCGCCGAGCGAACGAAACGAAAGCGTCGAACGTGTGTCGTCCGAAGCTAAAGAGCTGCCTCCTTTTCTACTCCTTCTTCTTCGAATGAAGATGGCTGACTCTTCTCTCATAATTTGCGTCTAATTGGTATCTATTGGCTCAATTGCAACACGTCGTGGGTATTGTTTGCTACGCTCGTCGTGGACGCGTGCATCGCTTATAATGCTTACATTATATGTACACATAGATATATACTGCGGGCTTCACTCTCCCTCGTTTGCCTTTAAGAAATAAATTTTTTTTTAAACTCTCACTATGCCTACCCGCATCATATCCGTCGACGCTCTCTAAACTTCTTCGATATCATTCTTGATCGATCGATAGGACGAGTAGATGGAAAGTGACGTTATGTAATGCCATTGGTATTACACGATCTAACGGTATTATGTTGTTTTTTCTCTCTTCTTTCTTTTTTTTTTTTTTTTGACACTTGTTATTACGAACACGGATAAACGATTGTGCAATTACGATATATTCATCTTGATTGATTTCCTACTAGCATAATCGTTTTTTTTTTTTCTACGAGTCAACACACCGTGGGAATAATTTTCTAAGGAAGAGAAAGAAAAAAGTGAGTGGAAGGATCGAAGATATAAGAAAGAAATGAAGAAAGTAAAAAAAAAGAAAGGAAGAAAAAGTAAAAAAGAGAAAAAAGAGGAAAAAAAGATCGATGGAAAATGATACGATCGATAGAGAGACGAAGAACGTCGCTTCAAATTTTCAAAGGGATCGGATAATTTCGTCATAAGAAGCTCCCGTTCACGACGATTGACGTGCATAAAGCGGCCGACGTACTCTTGAGGCGGGTCGCGTCATGGAGTTTCGAATTCGAGTCTTCGATCGTTACCACGTGAGAAACGGCTCCCCTTGGTTATTAAATAATGTAAGATTCAGAAGAAAAGTATACTGAGAGGTAGGAGGAGGGGTTGAGAAAAATCGATTTTTGTTTCATCGTCTGACTCAAATGACATTATATGTGATATGTATACACATGTAACATGTAATTTCAAATATATATATATATATATATATATATGTGTGTGTGTGTGTGTGTGTGTGTGTGTATAATTATACGTATGTAATGTGTATATAAAAATTTTAATAATAAATCATTTAAAAATTGATAATAATAAAAGATAAGTTAGTAAATAAAATTATTTTAAAGATATAACCGAAATCATAAGGGTAAAAGGTATGAGAAAACTTTCTAAATATTTCTCGAATTCTCTTACGTCTTTGTTTTTCTATTTTTAATGAAAGTGACGTATCTTGTGGGGTCTGATCCTTTTGACACGCGAAACGTTTTTTCCCTTCTTGCCTATCACAGTCAACGATGGTTTCTTTCTGCTTTTCTCTCTTTTTCTTTCTTTTTCTCTCTATCTCTTTCTTTCTTTTTTTTTCTTTTTTCCCTCTTATTCTGACATAACACAGGACACGCGTCTGCTTCGTGTCAGAGGGAAAATAGGAAAAAGGATCCTTATTGCGACGACGCCTTCGGCGAGTGGACTTTTTACCTTCCATGTGTCGTCTCTTTGAGAATTTCCTATTGACGGAGAGAGAAATATCGAAGGAAAGGAAAGATCTGATTGCATCTTTTCTTTTTTCTCCTTTTTCTTTTTTTCTTTTTTTTTCTTTTTTTTTTTTTTTTTACAGAGATGTCCTGCTGTTCGCTGGCTGCCGGATCCTGTCGAAGTGTTTGCTCGAAGGTATGTTTGCACG
Source organism: Vespa velutina (assembly GCF_912470025.1). Taxonomy (NCBI): domain Eukaryota; kingdom Metazoa; phylum Arthropoda; class Insecta; order Hymenoptera; family Vespidae; genus Vespa; species Vespa velutina. The sequence continues at coordinate 7,606,387 of NC_062195.1, forward strand.
AATATACATGTGACAGATACTAAAGAGAAGTTAAATAAATTGGCAAACTAATTAAATTCGTTATCGAGAAGAAATTGTATTAACGTATTCGTAAAAAATATAAATTATCGAAATAAAAGATTTTTAACTATTTAACTATTTATCAATAACAGATCTTAGTAGAAGGGATGTGAATAAAGAAAGGAAAACAAAAAAAAAATAGAAACGACAAGAATTAGTAATTGAAATTTGAATCCTCGTTCGTACGGTGAAATGTGGTAGTAGTGTTAGTAGCAGCTAGCGATCGGTAAGATAGGAAATTATGCGGTTGGTTGTCCAAGGGACGAACGATCTACCTACGATCTATTAATTATGCTAGAACTTTCGTGGGAATTTGAAGAAGGAAGAAAATACGAAAAGAAAAAAAAAAGAAGAATGAAAAAAGAAAAATATATTCTTGAGAAAATAATCGTTCACGTCAACGTGAAAGCGAAAGAGTATTGGTAATACTCTTGTGACGAGGACGATAAAAAGACATGATATAAGCCGAGTTCGCGGATATATTAGGATACTGTGAATAAAATTTACGGGGGATGTGAAAGGAGAAGTAAGTAGAAAGAAGTAGAGGAAGCCTCTTTCGAGAGGAGATATCCTCGAACGAACGACGTGGGGTGCACGCGATGCTGCTGAGGCTTTTTTAAAGGTGGCTGCTGCGTTCCTTCTCTCGAAGATAATATCGGAGACATTGGGTGCCCGCTGAGAGATTTACGTGGTGCCTTCCTTCTGGGCTCCCCGTAGACTCATTCATACGCAAATATTATGAATTGACAAGACGAACTTGGATAACGGATGTGTTATCAATGATATATTTTACACGAGCTTTTATCATTATTCGCCTTTTCTCACGATTTTGCTTTTCCTTTTTTTTTTTTATTGTTTATGATAGATATTTGACGATATTTTATATTTGTACTATATATTTCATATCTAGTACAAAAAGCACTCTGTTCGTACTGATTGCACTTACTGATCGTTTAGCCCTTACCATCTATCTCATCATCATATTCTCTAATATCGTTTCCCTCTAATATCTTTCGATTATCTTCATCTCGAAGATATCATTAGGATGTTTATTCAATTCACTTTTATCATAATGTTTGGCATTAAGAAAAAAATAATAGGACTAAGAGTAAGTCATTTTCGTTATTTATTGTATATTAAAACTAGGGTGGAGTCTTTTACCATGTTTGAAACGTGAGTCACGACAAAGATAGTAGAAGAACAACATAAGAAGAGAGATAGCATAAGAAGAGAGATTTTTGGAATAGGACGTCTTCGGATCGGTTTACTCCTGCATTTCTCTTTCGTTTATCTGAAAACGAGATAACCGGAAATCACGACGGAAGCTCGAATTACGCGACACATTTGAGAAAAAGAGACAAAGAGAGAGAGAGAGAGAGAGAGAAAGAGAGAGAGAGAGAGACAGAGACAGAGAAGGGTCGAAACTTCTTTCCTTGTCTTACCACACGCAAGATACTTGAAAGTTTTTTAGCGCTATGCAATGGGGCAAGACGTTGTGGTTGTATTTTCTTTATTTTCTTGTCTGGAACAATATTTTCGTTCCCTGTGCTACGTTGTAAAACTGGTCGTTAAATTTTACGCGTTCGAACTGTCTGAAAGCACATTTAAACATATATCTACCAATATGTAGATATATGTACATGATATATGTGTATATATATATATATATATATATATAGAAAGAATTATTTGCGAGTAAATCATGTAGAACAAAAGTATCATTTTCCAAGTTTTACAGAGATATACGAGTTTATAAATAAACATATCTATCTATTCTGAATATTAAAATATATTTTATATAGGAGATTAATGTTTTTGTATTTCTAGATTATTTTTAACTTTTAGAGTAACGCATACTCGCATACTCGGCAAGTATAGCGTGAAAAATTCGCGAATGAAAAAGACGCTCGTTGCAAAATGGCGGCGCGATCCATCTTTACATTCCTCCCAGAATATACCGGGACATAAATACGTATCTACATCGCCTTTGCGGTTCTTCGTCCTTAAGTTTCAAGATTATAGCGAGAGATAAAATAGGAAGACGTTAGGAAGACGTCAAACGTTTTTTTTCACATTTACGTTATACGATTAATTTTTGACTCAAAGAAAAGAAATAAACAAAGATCAATTTGCTTTCTGTGATAAAGAGAAAAGATAAAAATTGTATGAATAAAAACATGATCATTGCGTACATCGTAAAGTTACACTTGCTACAACCTCTGACCTGTCTAACTCAACGAGTCTCGGGACCCACCACGCGTTGATGGATGGTCGTAACTTGCATGCGTGATGTAAATACAAACTGACCCGTATGTCCTCGCGTAGGACACCGATTGAATCAGGAATGAGTGTCAAACGGGCGAACGGTCGATATCCACCAGGTCTATTGGCATTCAGTGTCGACTAACAGGAAATTGTGGTGAGCGCAGAACGTTTACGTCCTTGATTCTTAATGCCACCTAATGTGCTACTCTGCATTTTGAAATTTTGAAAAATTCCAACGGATATGCTGCTCGTAAAAAATGCAAAATTAACTGCACAACTATCAATGTATAAAAACAAGTTTTCGCTGTGACTAGATATATATTTAGAATATATATTATATTAGATAGAATATATATTTATTAAATTCGATCTACATTTGATTTCACGAATTATTTCGTTTCAAAATTGATTTTATATATTTACAGATATCGCTTGTAACTTTGGGAGCAGAAGCTGAAGCAAGAGATAATGCAACTCTACGTCTTTTGAAATTTTGTTCCATTGAGTTGGTAAGGAAATTTTTATTTTCTTTTGTAATAAATCATATCAGAAAATTTCGAATAAAATACCGACAAATTTCACTTTTAATCGAATAATTTTAGACAGACTTTTGGTCCTGCGTTAACTCCACTCTGAAAGGTAAGTGACGCAATAAACTTGATAATCGAGTTTTAAAACTAACTGTATTGGTCAATTGAAATTCGTAGAGGCAAAGAAAAATGAAAATTGGTCAGGTAGAAGATGTTGTCATTTGGCGCAAAATCCAATATGTCAGTCGACTTGTGCCCTGTCAGGATCCAGAAACAACTTGAACGAATCATGTAGACCTAGTGACGAACCGGAACTCTTTTCTTGTTTGGAAAGACGCGAGGAAGCAGAGCGTTGTTGCAGCACCGTTTCCAATGACACGTGTAGATCGGTTTGCAAGGATTTATTCCATAGACCTGGCAAACAATCGAGTTTGAAATTGTATAGTAGCAAAGGTTGTTTTCATCAAATACCAAAGTGTCTTAAGACCGTAGCCGAGGTGAGGCATGTCGACGATCCGAAACAATGTAAGTTAGATTCGTACATGTATACACGCATACATACATTCAAAAGACCTATGATATTTATTTAATTCTGTTATTTTGTGGAAAAATTAACATTCAATTATCAAACGTGAATTTGGCTTTGCCCTTTTTCTTTTCTTTTTACCACGTAGATTTGCATTGTTGCGACGAAGCGGTGAATGCAGTTTGTTCAGAAACATGTCGAAAAATTCTCCACACAGCAACGACCGATCAGGAAATTTTGGACGCTCTTGCAGAAAAATGCACCCCGATATTGCCACATTCGCCGTTATGGAGTTGCGTATTGAAGTCGACTCCAACTAAACCTGTACGTTTACCATTGGATACCGGTAAACTGTCTTGTTGCTCCAGAGCAAATAAACAACGTTGTCAGAATCTTTGTTGGAGGGCATTTCAAGCAGACTGGGAGACAGCTTGGACTCAACTCGACGCGGAATGTCTTTCTTCAAACTTAGAGAGCGAACTGCGAAGATGTCTCGACGAAGCTGATAATTCTTGTGAAATGGGATGCTCCGGTCTTTCTTATTGTGCACGATTTAACGACAGGCCGACCACTCTGTTCAGGTAGCGTATCATATAATTTAACTTAGTACACGAAGCTGACTTTATTTACATACTTCAAACGATACCTGTTCTCTTAACAGGACGTGCACAGCGGCAGCCGACGATGTTGCCAAGTGGGAGGCAGATCATTGGTCTCGCGGTGGTGTCATTCGAGGACTTGGCGTTACTGTCCGAGTAGCATCGTCCTGTCCACCAGAAACTTTACGCGCGGCAGCCTGTTTTTTGCAATTACGACCTTGCGACATAAGAACACACGAGACGCGGCTATGTCGAGAGGACTGTTTGGAATTGATGGCCAGTTGTGTGGACTGGTCTACTATCGTAGGATCTCATACGGCTGCTACTTTATGTTCGAAGCTTTCACCAGGTAGACCAGATGCTCCATGTGTCTCTTTAAAACCTTTTCTTGAGAATCCACGGGATGACAATTCTGTGATTCATCCGGATGACGATATCACGACACCTTGTAAGAATAATCCTTGTCCTCAAGGTCAAATATGTCTTTTGACCGTAAACGAGCGTAAAGTTTATCGTTGCGTACCCGGCTGTTCTTTGGGAGAAATGTCCAAACAAGTTGTACCACTTTATTCGTGGGTTCAAATTCCAAGATACGATCGACACGCTTGCCTCAGGATATGTCAATGCACCTTACACGGATTGGAAAAATGTAAAACTCTGAACTGCATCAATTTCGATTTTTGTTGGGTACAAGATCGTTTTATTCCACCGAGATTGAACTTTTATCTTGAGTGTAATCCTTGCCGTTGTCTCGAGGGTGAGGTCACTTGTTCGAGAAAAACATGCACTGAGATCAAGATACCTTCTTTACCATGTGATTGTCCGGCTCATTACGTACCAGTGTGCGGAAACTCAGGTTACACTTTTGCATCGGCATGTCTAGCTAAATGCGCTGGTTTCACCGCGAATGAGGTTGACTTTGGTAGATGTTCTAGCCGAGATCCTTGCTCACCAAATCCTTGCGACGGTACAGATAAATGCGTTAGAAGGCGCAGAGTCTGTTTATCAATGCTTGACAAATTTTGTCAACAATATGAGTGCGTACCAATAGATTGCGATCCTCAAGACGATAACAGCGGTCCAGTTTGTGACAAAGACAACCATCAGCATCATTCATTTTGTGCTATGATACGAGCCGGAGCTAGTCTTGGCTATAGATCTCCTTGTTTGAAGGGTTGCAGTCTTCGTGGACCTGTTTGCGCTATCGACGGTGAAATATATATCAATGAGTGTGCCGCTTGGGCAGAGAAAACCGTTGTAGATTACTACGGTCCATGTGTCGCCGTTGGCTTGATAAGTGATCAAGCTAAGCCTAGATGCGGTGATATCGTTCAATGTCCACCATTGAAGGAACCTAATTGTATCGGAGTTACGCCACCTGGTGCTTGTTGTCCTGTTTGTGGAGGAGCTGCCAGATTATTTTATTCAAGAAAACAGGTGGTTATCTTATTATTTTCATATATACCTAATAAATTTTTGAAATAATATATTAATATATTTAATTATTACAATTACAGTTGGATAAAATATATCACGTGATGGAAGAAAAAGTCGATAAAGATTTCATAACATTGGATGCACTTTTAACTGCATTAAGACGACAAGTACAAGTAGCGCAGTGTGCCGTTCGCGGAATGGTGACTCCCGAGGGTGATATTTTTGTTGTCGTACAATCTGTGGTTGAAAGACCTTCGTCTTTACAATTGCGAGCTTGTATAGCGGAAACGGAAAAGCTCGTTGTTAGAATCACGGAAAGGAGTCCTAAAATTGCAGCGGAAATTCCTTTGGGATCGCTCACTCGAGCAGAAGTGGCACACGGTCATGTTTCTATTGCTAACGTTAATCGTGTTTGGTTTTCAATAATATCTTGCACGATAATAATCAGTATTTTTGCATGAGCGATTAGAAACAAATAAGGAGAAAAATTGTATTAATCAATGTTACGATTTATGTACCTTTGAGCGAACAATATTCTACATTATTTAGAAAAATCAATGGTCGACAATCTTGGAAAGGTTTATTGGACAAGGTATTCTAATCGTTTTCTTTTGCATACGCTTTAGAAATATAGTAGAATATTTATTTAATATTTCCGAGACATTTCTGATTCGACTACATCGGTAAATTTACAAAGATGAATGATAGATTCTGATCCCTTTCTTGAATCGTTCAAGGTGCTAAGCATTTACATTACCTAGTGACGGTGCCATATACGACAACGTCAATCTTGTGTCTGTGATTCTTCTAGTGCCTATATATATATATATATATATATATGTGAATGTATACATATTATATATACATATATATAATATGTATATATGTATATATATATGTATATATATATATAATACCTTATGGTATAGAATGTGTTTATTCTTTTTTTTTTTTTTACTCATTATTCTAGTATTACCAAAGAAATAGAACTGCGATAAGGAGAATGTACAAAAATGCGCGTTTATTATGATGCAGAGAGTTTTCGAAATGACTTATATCGCGCTATACTATATAAAGTGTACATAAAGAAAAGTTTCTAACATAAGTTACCAGACAATAATAAGTAATCAAACATTCATTCATTCTTGAAAATATTCAATACTTATTTCATGTTCAATATATAAATATTTCAAACATGTCTTACATTTTTCATAAAATCAAAAATGTACAATACTTCGCATCTTTCTTGTTTTTTGTTTTTTTTTGTTTTCTTTTTTTTTTACGTCTACCACCTTCTGGCAGTTTATAAGAATAAAATTATCATAAATGTCACGTATTAAGTTATTAAGTATAATTTGTTACTATATTGATAAATACACACACAAACTCTGTATTAATAATTGATATCTGTATGTATAATAAAATTTCTAATATTTTTGTTCTCCATTCATCAGTAAATCCATTTGATTACATTGCAGCGTCATATTATGTTTATAAACGTTTAACTATAACAAGTCATTTACAAAACTTTATACCGTCCGCGAGAAGCAGTATGAGCTCCAGATGCTTGTAACTTGATTAATTCTTCTTTTATAAGTCGAGAAACTTCTGCCTTTGCTTTGCTAACTGCTAATTCACTAGTTGACTCAATTGCAAGATACAATTTTCTTTCCCCTTCTGGTGGTGCTTTACCAGGAGCAATGTACGTTCCTCTAACAGTAAGACCTGCCTCTGAGTATTCAGAAATTTGTGCTAAAGCTTCTTTACTCGTAACACGCCATCTTGCTTGTTGAGGGAAGTCATTTATTTCTAATTCCTCTTCGTACTTGCGGAAGGTTTGTTCGCCAGTTTCCGCGTCGGTTTCCACAAGATCTTCTTCGCGTGGCTGATAATTAAGCTTAGTATTTAATTTAGCAGCCAATTGTTCGGCAACAGTCTTTGCCTGAAAGAAAAAAATAAATGGATTAGTAAATTATAATTTCTTATTTCGCATAAATCATTTTTTTTTTGTTTTTAACTTACTGTGATCAAATTCGTAGGGCCGGCACCCTTTAATATAGCTTCTGCCGCTTGTTGGGTAGCTCCTTTTGCTTCTGCACCTAAATTTTTAGCAATATTGATCTTGGATGCCAGTCTTCTGGCCAATTCTAATTTGTCGGTAGCACTTGTAACTGGTTGACCAGGAACTGCAATATTTGTAGCTGATGGTCTTGCAATCTCGCGAACGGTTCTTTTAGGGGCAAGCATGCTTTCGATTTGTTGATCGATATCATTTTCAATATCTTCGTCATCGGAATCTTGAAGACCAAGAGCTGCTTTTTGGAATTTCTTTTTCTCGTTGGCTAATGCCGCTTCTGATTCGTCAAACTTGAATCCTTTACCGCTAAAACCACCTCCTGTATGTACTTTCTTTCCATCTGCTGCCTGACGAGCCTTATAAGCTTCCCATAATTGTCGCAAAGGTTCTGGAACGGGTACACCTGCTAATTCGTGTGCACGCAAAATATCGCCTGCATAACGTTCTTGTTCGGATGTAATAAATGTGTATGCATATCTGAAAATAGATAAAAATAATTTTGATTTTTTTAGAAATGCACTTGATTAATAAATTTGATGCTTTTACAAAAGAGGGAGAGGGAGGGAGAGAAAAGTAAGGAATCCTACCCTTTATTTCCAGCTCTGCCCGTTCTACCACATCTGTGTACATAATCTTCATAATGATTTGGACAATCATAATTTACAACAAGTACAAGATGTTTAACATCTAATCCTCTAGCGGCTACAGACGTTGCAACAAGCAATTTCGTTCGTCCAGCTTTGAAGTCTAAAATCGTTGAATCTCTGTCACATTGATCAATACCTCCGTGTAAAGACATACATGAATAAGAAGCTTTCATAAGATCTTTTAAAAGTGTATCTGCGTTTTCTTGTTTATCGACAAATACAATAGCGGAGCCTTTATCTTGGTAATGTCCAAGTATTTCGAGAAGTTTATAAAACTTTTGATCTTCCTCTAATACCACCACATGTTGTTCAACGTCTTTGCAAACTACGGAACGACCACCGACTTGTACTTCGACAGGTCTAGTAAGTATTCTTCTGGCAAGTGCTTCCATTTGTCTTGGAAAGGTTGCACTGAACAAAACTGTTTGCCTATCTGGTCTAACGTTTTCCATTATACGCATTACTTGTGGTTCAAAACCCATGTCGAACATTCTGTCAGCTTCATCGAGAACTACATAAGTCACTCTACGTAAATTAGTCACTCTACCACTGTTTGCCGCTAACATGTCAATCATTCTTCCTGGTGTACACACGATAATTTCTGCACCTCTCTTTAATTCTGCTATTTGTTCAGATATACCGGTACCACCATACACACATACGTGTGAAAGACCTAAAGATTTTGTGAATTTTTTGGAATCTCGACCAATTTGCATGCAAAGTTCACGAGTTGGTGTCATGATTAATGCGATTGGTCCATCTCCGTCAGCTAATGATGACTGATCTAATATGTGACGAAACATTGGTAATAAAAATGCTAATGTCTTTCCACTTCCAGTTTTTGCGATTCCTATAAGGTCGCGACCGGACATTATAGCTGGAATAGCTTGACATTGGATAGGGGTTGGTTTTTCATATCCAAGTTTCTTCAGAACATCTAATTCTTTTTTAGTTATACCACAGTGTGCCCATGATTTAATTGGTTTTGGACATCCCTTTCCTTTTACACGTATACCTTCTAACTCTTCCTTATAAGTTTCTACTTCTTCTGATGTCATCCTAGCTATAATTATTATTCGTATAATTATAATAAAATTTTTAATTAATTATTAGCAACTTTGAAAGTATTATCAAAAACTTACCAATCTCAGGTACTTCTACATAAAATGATTTTCTAAATGGCTGATATTCTGTTGTCGCATGATCTACTTTAGCTAGTTCTCTTTTTTGTTTATTAGCAATTCCAGCTGCTGTCTCATGAAGATTTTCACCTTCTTCTTCACTGGAATACTCAAGACCATCTTGATTTTGTTCAATTAATTCTCCTTTTTGTTTCTGTACTTTCTTTTTAGCCACACCTGTGACAATAACAACACTTTGTCGATTTCCAGGATCTGTACCATTATTAGTACTCTTTGGAGCTTTACTGTCGAGTTTATTCACTTTTCTGACTTCTTCTTGGACCTAAAAATGTTTATATATTAATATTTAATCTAGAATTTGGAGATAGGTATTATTATTTTGTATTTACCTCTGCCATGAAAGCATCAAGCGGGTCAACTTCTTCCTCCTCATCTTTGGTCTCTTCTTTAGTTTCTTCTATTTCTTCTTTCAAAGCACCTTCCTCTTTGACTTCCTTATTGCTATTCTGAACCACAGGCGTTTCTTCATCACTGTCATCCTCGAGGGACCATTTTTTCATAGGCAATTGAAGATTTGCCAAAATAGATGTCTTACCATCTTTCTTAGTTGCCTCTAACTCCTTTTTCTTCCTTTCAGCACGCCATCTTTCTATCCTCTCTCTTCTCTTTTGCATTTCTAATTCCAATCGTTTTTGTTCCTCTTCCTGAAGATTAATTATTATATATGTTTAAGATATGCTTATATATTACGCTTATAAATTTCTAATAGAATATAAAAATTACTTTATCTAATTTTGTATGATCAAATGGCAATTCTTCTGTTTCCCCTTTCTCCTTCTCCTTTCTATCCCTCGAACGAGATCTGTTGGATCGCTCTTTACCAGAGCGTGAAGACTTTGAGCCTGTAAGACGCTTTTCTTTACTGTCTCCACTAGTATACCGAGAACAGTCAATATTAATAAATTATTTTTCTAATACATTTAATACCATTTAAAATTTTCAGTGCTTGTGTCTAAACAGGTGGAAGATTTTCCCTAATTATTGAAAATATTTATAAACATATATTAATATTTCTAATACCGTTTTTCTCTCCTATCACGATCCCTTTCTCTCTCTGAACGATCTCTTCTGTCACTTCTATCTCTGTCTCTATCTCGTGAACGACTTCTCCTTTCTCTATGACGTCCCTTGTCTCTTTCTCTTTCTCTGTCTCTACTCCTGGAACGTCGGCGTTTCTTTTCTGGTGTAGCAGAACGTGATCTCGATCTTGATCTAGATCTTCTTCTATGATGTCTATCCCTAAATAGTTATAATGTTAATATGCAATTAAATATAGACTATTTAGTTATTTTTGAAGTTAAAAATATGTATAAATGAAAAAAAAATATAGTAAATAAATAATTAAACTAAACAGAGAAGGAGAGATTGAAATAATTCTTTGATCAATAAACTGTACATAAATCGAGTGACCGTAGGTAAATAGAATTTTGTGTTTTACAATATTTATTCAAAATATGTGATTATATATGGAAGAAAATTTTATAAAATAAGTTAAAAAAAATAAAAATAAGAACGTTAGTATTATAACCTCTAAACCAACGCTTGCGTTAAATTTATTGCACTTACTTGTCGCTGCTTCGGACCATTATTACTTCTATTAATATTAAACACTATTAATTATAATAATTTGATTATAAAATTTTTATCGCACCAATATCTAATCTTATTTCAATATAATTCACATTTAGATGTAACCCTTACTCTACACAAAGCACTTACAACAAAAAAAGTTAAATCGCATACCATCGTTCAATACATGAAGGAAGTGTAGACTCTGATCGGTAAAGAAAATTCATATTTCTCCATCTATATCTCAAAGATTAAAAGTATCAGCTTGGTCGATAATTCAATTTTTATATGTATACCTATCAATTTTCAATCGATAAAAGTACTGCATATTTACGTGCGAATATTTTTACCTGTCGGTAATATATATTTATCAACATGAGATAAACGAAGATGGAATTTATGAAATAAATTTCATTTACTTAGGTTGGTAATTTAAAAGCATAAAGAGCTATAAGAGAATCCTTTACCAAATGCAGCCTAATAATCAGCAATCAACAATACAATATTTACATTGCTTAAGGACTATAAATTGTATTATAAAATTATTATATTTCATAATAATAAAATTTAACTACTTACAAGATATTTCAATTTTTTCAAATAAATAAAACACATTATATTATATTATTTTGTAATGTATTGTATTATATTATATTTATTTTCTTTAACACGAAAAAAATCGTGTTAAAAAATAATATTATTCAAGAATAACTTATGCACAAATAAAAAGCTTTTTTAAAATTCCACTGAAATGGCCCTGTAGATTAAATCTTCGTCTTTAAAATGAGACCTTGTTCATCAAAATTGATCGAGAATTACTTTTTGTTCTCCTTGATAGCCCAATTGTTGTTTTCGATATTTTTGACGAAATTAAGTTTAATACTATGGCGCCTCTCGAAATTTGTAGCAAAAAAGATGGAGCTCGTATCTTCACTACTGATTTTCATATACACGCTAGAATAGGGTATGTTTAATGTTCATGAAGTAGCGATTGCTGCTTGGTTGTTACGTAATAGCTGATGATCAGATTTTTTTGAATATTTCTAAACGGAAAGAAATGGGTTTCACGATACTCGCACGGAAAAACTATGGTAATTTACTTGATCATTTTAACACTTTACCGACCGATAGCCTATTAATCGGCTTTTTGTTACCGATGCTTACCGACTGATGGCCTATTAATTGGCTTTTTCTTGCCGATGCTTACCGACCGATAGCCTAATAATCGGGTTTTTGTTGCCGATGCTTACCGACCGATAGCCTATTAATCGGCTTTTTATCGCCAATGCCTACCGACCGATAGCCTATTAATCGTTTTTTTCTTTAATCCTATCTGAGCATACGAAACGCACAGATACTCCCGTGCAATGATCTAGACCGAAAAACAGCCGGCGCCAGGGAGAATCTGCAACTGAGCGGCCGGTCGGACGTGCGTATGCTATTGAACCACTAGCGGTTGGTAAAGTGTTAACACTTTACCGATCGGTAGCAGTTCAAAAATCCTATGCCCTTCTTATCGGAAACTCAGCCGTAGATATTCCCAAACATCAGTTCGGTTTCGGCTTAGACTATTGTGCGGGAATATATGCGCTTTTCTTATGCTCTGGTTAAATTGTACGCTTTGTGTTATTATAGGATAACCAAATTTAATAAAATCTTGTATTTTAATGATATTAGTATCAAACAATATTTATTTTATCTATAACAATTGTTTTTATTATATATAATATTTACATAATATACCATAATCCATATAACAATGTTTTTTGAATAAGTTGTTTAAGTCCTTAACGAACAATATTTTTTTTTTTTTTTTTTTTTTGAAAAAAACCGGCCAAAAAAAATCAATTCTTTTTATGTAAAAAAACACAATTTAGAACATTGTCTTGGTAAGAAAATTAAAAAAATACAAAAATATTTAAAATTTTTATTTTAATTTTGGATTTTGATCCACATTGCAGAAAAGAACTGAATATTGCAATGTTACATGTACATCGACTTTTTTTTATCTTTCTTTTAGAATTGCTATTTTGTAAAAAACATATTTTTTTGCTTTCACATTGTCATTTTCAATTCTCGATTATATTCGAGTGTGAACAATTATAGCAGCATAAAATACAACGCCGCTCGAATTATCTCGAGTGTGTACAGTTTGTCCTGTTTAGCGCGCTCGAATTAACTTAACAGTCACCTTTGTGTAGTGAAACGTTGCAAAATTTACAGATGAATCCTGTTCTGCTTCTGTTTTTTTTTAATTAAACAAATTGCATTGTCTTAGAGGTTTTTCACATTGACCGCTGGTCACTATATTTACCAGTTTATGCTTTCCGAAATTTGTCAGTCTTCCGAGATGATCAATTCGGAATGTGCTTCTTGTGGGCTCGGAATTAGGTAGATCTTGTTCTTTAGTTTCGCAATCTTTTATCCATGAAACTGCCATTTGGTGCAGAAAATTTTTATATGTAATCTTCTTACAGCTGTATATACTTTAAAAGAATTAAAAAGCTCACAGCTGATAAAGAATATCACGACCCGTTTAATCCATTTCTTTGTTTTCCTAAAAATGTAGTAATAGGACAGATGTTGATCTGCGCGATCCACGCCCTTTATATTGTATAATTATTGTAATCTATTATTGAAATAGGTTTCTGTATGGGGCAATCTGATGTCCTATTTCTGCTTCCAGATTCGGCCATTTGTGCAAAATGTATTGTCGAGATTATATTAGGGGGACCGGAAAGTAATGTCGTTTCGATATTTGATTGTCATTTGTCGGCTCATTGTGTACTTCGAAGTCGTGTCAAAGACATTTTAAGATTATTGTGACTTGTTCACTTCTAAATAATGAAATATTAGACTTTTTTTTGCAATTTGGGATGAAATGGTTAGCCAAATACTAGAAGGGCATATCCGGCATTGTATGCTTTTTGAGTTTCGCAAGAGTAATAACGCAACAGTTGCGACCAAAAACATTTGCGATGTTTATCCAAGTGCATTAGACATTTGTAAATGCCAAAAATAGTTTTCTAAGTTTAAATTCAGTAATTTTGATCTCTCTGACTCCTATCGATCAGGATGACCAACAACATTAGACAACGACATGCTATTATTGATTAAAAATAAAAACTTGTTAAAAATTTATTCGTTTGAATTTAATTTAAGAAAGCGACATTACTTTCCGGTCCACCTAATATTTATGTTCCTTTCGCCATTATTCCATACTTATAATATAATATGGTCATCTCTATGAAATTCATGCTGGCCTCTTAAAAGTTTGATCGTTTGAAGTGGTTAAGGAAGACCTCTATTCCTTCGAATTGTCTCGCACATTTGCATCTTGTTATTTAAAAGAATTTTAACCATTTTGACACTATTGTAATAATTGTCTTTGATATATATGGTGCCACATGTTCTTATACGGTTCAATGGCCGATAATATAGTGTCTTATAATTTTTTTCCATAATCAGCATACACGCAAAAGTTACATACGTATCCTTGTTCAGACAGCGTTCTGATCAGTATTCCATATTTTGTGATTTTTGCGGGATTATATGTTTCGATTGAATGTTTACCTCTCTACGAAATTATACATTCATCCAGAGACAATTGTTGATGTGGTTTATATACATCGTTAAATTTTTACTTTAAATAATCGACAACAGGCTGGACTTTTGCAAGTCTATGCGAATTTGAAGAAATGCTGTTATTATTACAAAAATGCCAGCTCTGCATTATTTGTAAAAAAATCTGTTTCTTCTCATTACTTTCGAGAAGAATGGTGTTTCTATAGTTAGATCCGTGGATCAATAGTCGTAAAGAACGTCCTTCTTTACTTGTCCCATTGGAATTATTAGGCTTCAAAATTTCTTTATTTCAGATATAGTGATGTCTATCCATTTTTTCGTTTTTGGTATAATTCTATATTTTTCTATCACTTGATAATGATATCTATTGGATTCCCTTACCAAATCCTCAATCAGGTCATATCCATAATAAATTTACAATATCCATTACACTTTCAGGGGAACTTGGCATAATTTTTACGCCAGAGCTTCCTTCGAAAGGTTCCAAAATTATCGTTTTGTCGTTCATCGACCATGTACCATTATTGTCTTCAATGTTATTATTTATATCGTCATTTTATGAATCATTGTATATTAGTGATAATATAAAATGTCGCTTTCGAATTATTACATCACTGCTATCATTTTCACCATCAGTATCACTTGCTGAAGAGTTATCAAGACAATCTGACAAATCATTGAGATAAAACTCACCAACGTTATCCTTTTCATTCATCGTGAAGGTTAAATTTTTAAAAACTGTATACAAATATGGACGCTTTTAGAGCAAAGCAACGAGTATCTGACTTTACAGAGTAAAAAATGCCTGCTACTTGCCAACTTAACCTAATCGAATCTAATGGATTAATAAATAAAAAAATCGATTAATCGATTACCGGTTGGTTAGAGCTGTGGATTAAAAGTCGATTAATCGATTGCCGGTCGGTAAGCGTTGGAAACAAAAAGTCGATTAATCGATTGCCGGTCGGTAAGCGCTAGAAACAAAAAGTCGATTAATCGACTACCGGTCGGTAAAGTAATCATCTAAGCTTTAGCTAGATGATACTATGGTAAAAATAAAAAAATAAATGTCTAATCATTTATGTCAAGGGATTTGAATTTTTAAATTATTGTTAAATATTGGAAAAATTTATACTTTCTTTTAGATTTTATTGATTAATAAAAAAAAAAAAAGACTACAAGCAATGTGTAGAGCTCATTGGAAAGCGTCTGAATTCGTAATTCAGAAATTTTGTGCAGGTTCGAAACTAAAATAATTTTCCGGTGGTTTTTCTTTTTTTTTTTTTTTTATTGTATCGATGTAAACGAAAATAATAAACTAATTTACTCTTTTTTCTTTATTTAATAATTTAGTAAAGTGTTATTATTCAATCTTTTATGTTTATTTCCTCCACTGATAGATGACATGAATTTCGCGATGATTTATGCTATATAGGACACAGCAGTAGTATAATTTTCTTCGACGACAAATACATATAAAGTATATACATTGGTCGATTATTTTTTTCAAAATTAATAATTAGTTAACATATATATATATATATATTATATATGATTTTTAATAATGATCAAAACATGAATTTGTTTCTACATCGTTTATGAGATTTTTCTTCCAATGTTATTTTATTATTTCCTCTGTTGTTTCCTTTATAGGAGTTCACTTTATATTATTATTATTATTATTACTAGTATTACTATAATAATAATATGTAATGTAATAATAATAATAAGAAGAAACAAAAGAATATATTTATACTGTATACATCATGACACATATGATGACGGTAATTTATGATAACAAAAGAAAGAAAAATGTATCATTTTACGTGATGGTTTGATGCGCGAATTCTCAACAAATCGTGAATTCTCAATAATTTTGACATATGATCTTCTATCTAATATAAATGATATATGAAGAAAAATACAAAATTCTTTTATTTTCGTCCATTATAGTTACTCTTTGTTTTATTACCTTATGATCGTAATTTCTTACTCATGATCAGTCGAAGCTAATTGTCTTTACTATTATAATATAAAATGTATTAAATAATATCTAGATAGAAAATATGTATATAAATAATATTTAAATACATTATTATTATTATTATTATTATTACTCTTATTATTATCAGTAATAGTAATAATAATAGTAGTGTTAATAGTCGATATTCACGTAAAAAAAAGCGCTGGAAGTTTTACTTCATAGGTAGTATGGAAATGAACTCATGTTTCAATTTGTATTAAAATAATATAATATATAAGTATTTATTTAATTATTTTGAAGAAAATATTCGACAAATTCGTATTTTTTTCGCAGAGATTTATATACTAATTCTTATATGTTTCAATTATATATATTATTTTCTATGCATTTATCATACCGACAAATGCATAGAAAATATGTACCGATGTTGTATCTAGCACAGATCATCACGCTACTATCAAAGAAAGATATACAATACTTATAAAAAACTGAAAATTGTGAGTTCACAATCTACTAACACTACTTACTCTACTCACATAAAACCAATTACTATGTATCCTTATTATTATGTATATTAAAACATATTACTATGTATATTATATGAGAGAGGAATGATCAACAAGTTTATATACTGATATGATAGGTGCATGGTGGGGATAGAGTTTTCCGCTTGTATTCGTAGTTCATATTTTATCCATATCTGTCGCTGAAGTCACACGTGCTTTGAATAAAAGGTAATGAACAACCTTAATTAAAACTACATGTCGGTAAAGAAGATATACGAAGATATAGGAATCTACAATTATCGATAAATATACTTCACTACATATGATAAAACAGTTTTGGAAATATGCAGACGCGCCATAAATCATTGACGAATTATTCCGTAGTTATATTTCTAATAATTAATATCATAAAATTGTGTGAATCATTGACGAATTATATCGTATATGTATATATATATGAAAAATCATTAATCCTGTAAAAACGTGTATATGTCATTAAGGAATTACTCTGCAATAAAATGATTTTCAACTAATCTCGCTTACTTAACTAATTACACGTAATTAATTCGATGCCATACAAGTCAACGTCTTCAATAAAAATTTGCATGACTTATTATAGATATATATATATATATTCACATATATCTTTACAAAATAAGAAATATATTTACAGTATATTCTTAAATTATATTGTTTATTCTTATGAAATATTATAAAAACAGGAAAATAAAATAATGGATAATTGTCGTTTATTTAGCGGTGTAATATTTGGTCTTTACGAAGGGCATTTTAGTTACAGTTGCCTTGTAAGTCTTCCCTCGGATCTCTACTAATATACCTTGACCAGATTGTGCCAGGTCTGGTGGTACATAACCCATGGCAACTGGACGTCCTAAAGTGGGACTTGGTGTACCAGAAGTAACGGTACCAACTCGTTCACCCTCTGGGGTTAATATACTCGTCCCTTCTCTAGCAGGTGGCCCTTGCCCTAATATTAAGCCAATCCTTTTTTTCGTTGTGCCGAGTTTAATCTGCGAAAGAATTCTTTGGGCACCTGGAAAGTTTCTTTCCGTTCTTCTTCTCTTCGCTGTATAATAATCATTCTTTTAATCATAATTTCATAAAGACCAATATTCGGAATTGATCGTCATATAATAATACGATTATACAGTTTTTCAATATAAATGAATTTAAGTAATTTAAAAGAAAAAAGAAAAAAGAAAAAAAGAATTCGATTTTAAGATAGATACTAACCTACCAACCAATTCAGGGCAGCTTCGACTGGCGTGACGTTGTGATCGATATCGTGTCCGTAGAGGCAAAGTCCGGCCTCCAGTCTGCGGAAATTGGTGGAAAAAGTCAGTAGAGCCCCACCCTGACCACCTGTGGATCCTACCTTAGACTATCCCTAGCGCCAAGTCCGGCGAGCTTCACCTCTGGATTCTCGAGGATTTTTTCCACTAGATCGCGTGCCTTTATTTCTGGTATTGATATCTCGAAACCATCTTCTCCTGTATATCCACAACGAGATATCCTGACGGTAATACCCAAAACATCAGTTATCACGCTGTTCATGAATTGCAATTTTGATAGATCAATTTTGAGGAATGGCTGAAGGACTGTAGATGCCATTGGTCCCTGCAATGCTATTAATCCTTGCTCGAGAGGATCAAGAAATTCCAAATCGATCGTTTTATTTTCCTTCTTAAAGTTCTCCTGAAAAAAAAAAAATAAATAAATAAAAACGTGCATTTTATCATAATATAAGAAATATATATTCTCGTATATTAATTGAACGGGTATGTAAATAAGTATAAACATAGTATTAAAAATGATCGATCACCGCTTGTAGTAAAAGCAATTGAGTATCCTCTTCTCGTCTTCCCGCATTCGAAACGACAAAATATTGATCGTCCTTATCCTTGGTTATGATCAAATCATCGAGAATACCACCGTTATCGTTGGTAAATACGGTAAGCGTGGCACCACCGTCGTTTAATTTTTTCAAATCGCAAGTCGTCAGAGATTCAAGAAATTCTCCCGCGTTCTTTCCATGAACGCGTGTTTGCATCATATGACCTACATCGAATATAGAGGCATAGGTTCTCGTATGTTGATGAGATACAGCGATCGCTTCTTTGTATTGTATTGGTAACAACCATCCCGAGAAATTCACAAGTTTTCCTGAAGAAGCAGAAAAAAAAAAAGATAAATATAAGAAGAGAATAAAAAAACTTTCTTTCAGAATAATTGAAATCACTCGATCGTTAATAAAATATAAATCCCGATTACTTGCCTTCGTTTTTAATGTGAAGATCGTACAAACAGGTCTTCCTTGCTGTATCAGAGTTCGTTGCCGTGGACATACGACGCACCGTAGCCCTAAATAGACCGAGGAGACTAACGGATATCGTAGTAGAATCGATCAAACATCCTGAATACGTTATAGAACTCCTCCGTCTTGACCTAACCTTCGAATTTGCCACGTTGAGGGTTGACGTATTACGCACACCAATACGTATTAATTCGAAACATTTTTCTCCTATTCTATTGATACGATTATATACACGTATTTTACGAACGTTCAAACGAAACATGATCGTTCGTTCACTCTGAATGATTTGTTATTGACTACTAGTTTACACAGAGAACGACTTCGTAATATTATAACATCATCAAGAAGCGATGACCTTCATGAACCCGAACTTCCTCAGACTCGGAATCTTGGCTTTACCTTCTTCGAATATTTTGAAAATGATAATTCTATAATAATCTTAAGACGATAATGAGGGGAGATATACGTTATTTTATCTCTATCGTACGACGCTTTCTCCTTTATTATTTCGATAATAATGTTTATATTGTCAATATGTATACTTTGATCGAGCTTCGATATTATATATCAACGCGTTTTTAAATTCAATTCGTTGATGTTTAATAAATAGATATTTACATTTCGAATATAAATAATATCTGCCGTTTTGCGCGAACTAATTACATTATCCGTATCTATGCCAATTAATCTATCAATGTTTTCTTTATGATCATTATTTTATGCTCGTTTCTATTATTATATACATTCAAATGTTAAATATTATTCGTTCAAAATTATGCATTAGATCAATAAATAAAATAAATTTGCAAAAAGCGACGAATCGTTATTGTATTATAGTAAACGTCATATAAAAAAATGTAACTGCTTTTCCTCACGTCTTGTTTTACAATTTCTTACCATTAATTTTTATACATTTAAAATCCGATAACTTATGCCGAACCTGTAAAATAGTTCGAAATGTATTTATAATACACATATATATGTATACATATACATATATATATACATATACATATATATATACATATACATATATATATACATATATATATAGATATACATATATATATATAGATATACATATATATATATATATATACATATATATATATACGTCAGATAATTTTCTACGTACGATATATCGATGTTTTTCCTCTCTCTTTGTAATCGTGCTAAGAGTTATCTATTTTTTGTTTTTCAAGAAGGGTCACGATATTTAATCCATTTTTCCGATAGAAAAGGCCATTGATGATAATATCGAAGCATGAGCGGCGTTAGGGTAGGCTGATCATAGTCACGAGACTTCGGATGCTTATTAAATTTTTATTGTACCACGTAATAATAATAATAATAATAATAATAATAATAATAATAATCAATAATAATAATAATAATAATAATCAATAATAATAATAATAATAATAATAATAATAATAATAATAATAATAATAATAATAATAATCAATAATTAATGACAATAGTAATAATAATAATGATGATATAATCGTAATAATAAAATAATAATAATAATCATTAATAAATAATTAATGACAATAATAATAATAATAATATTAATGATGATGATAATAATAATAATAATAATAATAATAATAATAATAATAATAATAATAATAATAATAATAATAATAATAATAATAAAATGATCGCACAATAATTATCATCGCAAAAATAAAGTCGTGACAATAATGACAGTAATAAATTGTTTTAGTATTAATAATGTAATAATATTAATAATAATAATAATAATAATAATAATAATAATAATAATAATAATAATAATAATAATAATAATATATAATAATCAATAATCAATAATTAATGACAATAATTAATGACAATAATAATAATAATAATAATAATCGTTTCTTATCATAATAATAGTAATAGTGTTATAATAATAATGATAATTCATCATCGTCGGTAATAATCCAGTGACAAATGTCAATATTTATACAACAGCGTGTCGAACGGAGAAACGACCTTAAAAAACGAAGACAGTATCAATGTTTGTTCGTACATTTTGTTTGTTAGCTTCCGCCGTTTAATTTTCCCGCTCGCCCTCATAATTCTTTTTTCTCACTCGTTCTCGCTTTCTCGCTCTCTCTCTCTCTCTCTCTCGCTCTCGCTCTATCCGATTTCTCTCATTCTCTCTTTTTCTCACATTTTCGAACTTTCACTCGCACATTCTCTCTCTCTCTCTCTCTCTCTCTTTCTTTCTTTCGCTTTCGACTTGTATCCTTGTTTTTCTCTCACACACACGCACACTTTCTTTCTCTGTCTCGTGTGTTTGATGTAAAAATTGTCCCTGCACAGTCCGACGAACGCGTGTGTGTGTACGTTTTTCTATCCTTCTCCTTTCAACCCTTTCGGCTGTTTTTAACACTCGACGCTTACCGCATATTGAATCGCGCTATAAATATCTCTTTGCTCCGAAATTCTTATTGTGGTCTTCTCATCGTATTCTTTTCGCATCGCTTTTTCTTCTGCTTTTTTTTTTCATTTGTTGAACTCACATGTTGACACATTCACTCACACTGGTAAATCGGTTTGGTAGTGGAGGGACGGTGGAAAATTGGTGGGGTGGGGCTAGAGGATTGGGATTAAGGGGATGAGTGGGAGTAGGGAGAGGAGATTGGTGGCCCTGAAGTGATGCTGGCGAAACCATGATAATGACAATGGTGATGATTATGATGATGATGATGATGGTGACGGTAATAATAATAATTAATAATAATAATAATAATAATAATAATAATAATAACAACGCTTATGTGGCGATGATGGTCGAAATGATGATGGTAGTAGAGGTGGGATGGTGGTCTAACAGAGATGGTATTGGTTTAGGGTGATTCCAGTTAGAGATAAAACGAAATGAGGAACTTTTTCAGGAGTTGTGCTTGCTGGGAAGAGAATAAATTAATATCCGCGGTAAAAAAAAAGGGGACCCTATTGATTGATTGATTGATTGATTGATTGATTAATTTCACGGTCCATCGGTCGGCGTTCGAGTAGGGCTCTTTATAATGAATCTTTAACGGTTCTATTTCCTTTGAGAGAAAATCTTCGTGTGATTTTTTGAAAATAGTAAAAAACAAAAAAAGAAAATGTCAAACGAACAAATTTTCAATAATGTCGATGGACGACGACCGAGGGACTCGTCTATTTTTAAAAACGGTCTTTTCTTTCTATTTTCTTTTTTTTTTTGTCAGCAACGTCGGAAATTACAAAATAATTTCGACGATCGCGCAATGGAGAGAATCTATGTAAGTATATATATATATGTACGTATATCGGAAAATATTAATTTCTTCGATCATCCGCGTGAAAAAGAGAGAAAAAAAAAAAAGAAAAAAAGACAAAAATAATGTTCGATATCTGTAATATATAACTGTTTCTTTTATGCGATTTCTTTTTTTTGTTTGTTTGTTTGTTATTGTTCTTCTACATCGTCATCCATTATTGTTATTAACTCTCGATCTTTTTTCCTTCTTACATCCGCATCTTCGCTCGATCTTCCTTTCCCTTATCCTCTCTTCTCGAGACGGCCCTCGTTCACGACGTACGCGTGATTTATATATATATATATATATATATATATATACATATATATATATATATATATATATATATATATATATAAATATATATTTGTTGTACATATGTGTGTATCTCGCGAAAGGAAGAGATGTATACGACAATGATGATATATATTTTTCTCGTTTTACACTTTCCTTTTTTTAATTATCGCTTTTCGTTCGTTTATTTTTATTTTTATTTTTTTTTTTTTTATTTTCCTTTACGCTCTCGTTCTCTCGCGATCAATCACGTTCTAAAAATGGAAGCCATTGGAAGAGGCTGGTGATATCGTCGCGAAGGAGGACGCTCTCGTGCATACATATTGCTCGTAACGCGATTTTTGCGTTTGTTTATTTTTGTTTCCTTCTTTCTTTTTTTTTCGATGCCGTGTACGTACGTAGGTGTGCCACGCATGCACATACAACATACATATATGTATATTTCTATATATAGATATATATATAATAATATGGGTATTCTTTTTAACTTTCTCTCTCTCTCTCTCTCTCTCTCTTTCTCTCTCTTTCTCTCTTTTCTCTCTCTCTCTCTCTCTCTCTCTCTCTCTTTCTTTCTTTCGTTCTAAACATTTGGTCATTGTAGAAAATGAAATGAAGGAATGAGTCGTCGTCTTGCATTTCTTACCATATTTTCTTTTTTTTTTTTTTCTTTCTTTTCTTTTATTGTACTCGGAGAAAACCGTCATTTATATATCATAACAATAGTAAGAAAGGAAAAAGGATTTACTTTTTCTTTTTGTTTAAATATTCGCCTATTGTCGGCATTATGTAATAATATATTTTCGTTATATTGTCTGCAAATTTATGTTACTCGTGTGTTTATCCTGATTCGAGGTCGTGGCCTCCTTTTTTTTAGACATTTTATTTCTTTAATAGTGACCTTTTTTGTTTACTGAAAGGGAGAGGGATTTTTTGTCGGTCGACACGCAATATGTAATTATC
Source organism: Vespa velutina (assembly GCF_912470025.1). NCBI lineage: Eukaryota > Metazoa > Arthropoda > Insecta > Hymenoptera > Vespidae > Vespa > Vespa velutina. The sequence continues at coordinate 7,630,265 of NC_062195.1, forward strand.
GATATTGAGGTACGCTTTCTCTCATTCTCTCTCTTTCTCTCTCTCTTTCACTCACTCACTCTCTCACTCACTCATTCTCTTTCTCTCTCTCTCTCTTTTTCTCTCTCTCCCTCTTTTTTTTTCACGTCCTTTCTTACTTTCGTTCTGACTACATTCTCTCGATCTCGCTTTCGATCCCTGTAAAGGTATTTTGAGTTTCGATAATTTCGGTAAAGTTTCGATCACTTTTGTTTTATCTATGCACAACGATCGTTTGTAATAATTAATAATAATAAAGATAATAATGTTAATAAAAAAAATAATAATAATATTATTATTAATAATAATAATAATAATCATAATAATTAATAATAGTAATGATGATGATGACGATGATCATAATTTTTCATAATAATAATCACGACTCGAATACGCTATCGATCACTCTCCGAATATAGGTACAATAATTTTTTATCTTCTTCACTATACTCCTTCGGTTCTCAATTGCATTCCACATTAATGATCGCTTAGGTCGTCGTATATCTATACATATACATATACATATATATATTTATATATAATTTATAAAATGAAAATAGGTACAATTTTGGACGCTTTTCTTTATCGAAAAAACGCTCCGAATATTTAGCTTTTTTTTTTTTTTTATATCCCCTTAGTAATACCCATCGGTTGCGATTTCTAGTTCATTTGGTAGTAAAATTTTGTTTATATTTTCTCACTCATTCTTGTTCGCTCGTTCACTCTCTCTTTTTCACGCATGTATGTACGCTCTTTTTTGTTTCTTTTTTTTTTTTTTTCGTTTTTTACTCTTTTACACACATATTCCTTTTTATCTATCCGTTTCAGTATCCTTCTTAAAACGTCCGCTTTTATTTTATTTTCTTTTCTTTCCTTTTCCTTTTATTTCTTTTTCGTTCCCTTTTATCGGAATAAATTCCGTTCGATATACATTAGCAGTTCGAAAATCAATCCGTTTTTCTTTTCAGAAGAAAATTTAGCAATCTCAAAACAGCCTAAAACACACTCACAATTTTTCGCGATTAATTTCTAAAAGACGTACTTAAATTTAGGTTCGCCGGTGGCGCGCGCACGTCCGGCAAACGATGAACGATCTTACGTGTTCGCGGAATTTCGGACGAGGAGAAGGGAGTCACTCTCACTATCTTATCGCGTTTATTATTATTATTATTTATTAATATTATTACTTTTTTTTCTTTTTCATTAAATATTAATTTTTATCGTGGGATACCGTGTGTCGCAATGCCTCTCCTTAATAATATTTACACTTATCGTTAATTAATGATTTTAGGTTTTTTTTTGCTACGGCGCAGCCTCCACCTCGTCCTTTATTATTCATCGTTGACACTATTGAGAAAGCTGGCTACTCCGCAAAAGTGTCAAAAGCGGATGCCGCGAAAGATCGTTCAGCCGGAAGACGCGTGAGACCGGCCGACTATCTTCATCTTCTTTTTTCTTTCCTCTCTCTCTCTTTTTTTTTTTTCTTTTATCTTTATGGTTCGGTTTTCTTTTTACCTCCGCGCAATTATCGACAGATAAATCGGCCTCTTAATTTCGTGGGAAGGATCTTCTTTGTTATGCGTGTCGCACTGAGTTGCCACCCTATCTAGTTTATAGTATATCCCTACCCTAAGTTTTCTCTATAATTATTATGTATCTATAACAAAACGCGCAGCTTCCAACGTATGCCTCTTAGTTAGTTTTTATCCCCCTTATTCTTATTCTTCTTAATATGGAAAAAATAAATCTTTTTTGTTTGCGTTATTTTGTTTTCGGAAGGTCCTTCTCGCGAATGCAATGAAGTCGATTTTCTGCATAATCTGATTCGCTCGTTTTCACTCTCCTTTCTTTTTTTCTCAATCCTATATTTAACAAGAGATTTTACAAAACGGTGCTTTTTCGTCAAAACGTCGATGCGCAGTGTTCAATAGACGAATAGATTTTTGATTGACTTTCTTACATCTAACAATATTGGTAATAATAATAATAATAATAATAATAATAATGATGATGATAATAATAATAATAATAATAATAATAATAATAATATTAATAATAATAATAATAGTAATATAATTTATCGAAAGTAATATTTTTAGAATCATTAATTTGATATGTTCGCATATCGATCGAAAGATTTGCCTTCGAGATATCTCTCCGTACGTCTTGACGATTTGTCGAAATCTCATTTTTCTTTTATTTTCTTTTTTCTATTTTTTTTTTTTTGCTATTTTCATTTAAATCTTCTGAATTCAATTACTTTCTTTTTTAATTGTTTGTTTTTCTTTTCCTTTTTTTCAACGACAATGCAGATCGATATCTCGAAAATAGCGTTCTTCGACTCTTCGAAAGACCATTTTTGTGCTGTCGTAACCTAAATTTTAAACGTTCATTCATCATACAAAAGAACGTTTTCGATACATCGTAATATTACGATAGTTCGAAGCGTAATTTTCGATATATTATTACGTCAAGTTATATCGAACACTGCCTACGCACGTGTAAGAGTTTTGAATCATGAACAATGAATTTCGAATTTTTCCTCGCTCTCTTATTATATATCACTCTTTCTCTATTGTTCATAAAAATGCGGAGGTGCTTCTCCATGTTTCGAAAAGTAATGGTGTTTATATAAAAAAAAAAGGAAAGAATTAATTCCTAGACATGTGAATTTTTTCATTCAAAAAGACTATTAATCGCGAGTGTTTTATATTTCACGTTTCTTTTTTTCTTTTTCTCGTGTCCTTAATGATTTGCCTTTAGATCATTCTCACTCTATCTCTTTCGCTCGCTCAAAATTTATCGCGTCACGATTATCGAAAAATTCTCGTCACTTCCTGAAATATTACAGACATATACGTGTATATATATATATTTATATATATTTCGTAATCATTATTAGAAAATTCTACACAATGCGGAACTCATTCGTAACCGAAAGAGATTGGTGAGTTAACGCCCGATACTTTTTTAAACCTTTTTCTCTCTTTCTCTCTCTCTCTCTCTCTCTCTCTCTCTCTTTCATCTTCTCTATCTTTCATTCGTTCTCTCTCTCTCTCTCTCTCTCTCTCTCTCTCACTCTCGCACACAAATGAATCAGATATCCTTTCACAAACATACTCTCTCTTTCTCGCTCTCTCTTTCACTCTCTCTCTCTCTCTCTTTCTCTCTTTCTCTCTCTCTCTCTCTTTCTCTCTCACGTACACATTTATTATTCTTAATGATTGTTTCCTAGGTACTTTTTTCCTTTCGTACATACTTTTTTTCTTTTATTTTTTTTGCGCGTCAATTATTTCCAAAAGTTAGTTAGAAATTGTGTACAAGCTGCTCGCTACGTACATGGCGCTTGGAGGATCCTACGTATAGTCTTTTCTATTTCTTATTCTCTCTTATTTGTCGTCGCGGTCATTCAGAAAAAGGAAAGAAATTTCTCGCCGGACGTAGTTGTCATGAGGGACAAATAGAAACATTTTGACCCTCGGCTTATCATAGCCCTTCTGGATATTAACCTTCCTCTGTTCATTATCACTAATCGCACGCCCCTTTTATCGTCTCGATGAGTCGACATTGTTAGCCAGTGCTGTAAAAAACATATTGAAATTTGTCCAAGCAGGAAGGTTCTTTTTTTGGTCGTTATCCGAAAATGGCCTCTTCTCGATGAAAAGAAAGCTTGCTTCTTTTTTTATCTCTCTCTTTGTCACTCTCTCTCTCTCTCTTTCTCTCTGCTACTCTCTCTATTTTTTTGTTCTGTCGCCAGTAGATATAGTTTTGGTATCTTTTATATATTAACTCCTATCATTCTCTCTTTTATCTATTTTCCATCTTCTCTTTTTTTCTTTTTCTTTTTCTTTTTTATTACGCCGAGAGGGTATCGTTTTTGAGAAAAAAACTGCACTCATTGGCGCGTCTCTTGGTCGACGTGGTTGTTTGTGCGACATTACGAGACGAGGGGCAATAGAAACAGTCACCTCGCTCGCCGATCGACAATAGGGTCGCATTTTGAAAAAGTCGATAGCGATAACTAATAATAGTTGTATGTAATAGTAGCAAATAGAGTCAATGAATAATAACTAAGAGTGATAACTGATAACGAAGAACGAGAAATCGGGAATGCGGAGATATATATATATATATATATATATATATATATACATATATGCGATTTTTGTTTTGATACGTTCTTGTATTCAAAGATGGACGAATAAGTATGAGATCATCAATCATATTTTAGTTCTTTTAAATTACTTGTTACACTTTTAGATTATTGATGATCTTCGATCAAATTAGCATACGAAACGTTGCTCTCGAATTCCCGATGTCTCGCAGACAAGATAATATGGGGTAACGATTATTCTTTTTCTTTCTTCTTTTTTTCTTTTTTTTCTTTTTCTTTTTTCTTTTTCTTAAATGCATATGTTCTAAAAAATTCAGTAAGACAATAGTTAGCGTATTTTAAAGATTTCGTACATTTTTTTTGGGCTACCGATCGCGAAATTTGATTTAAATGAGCCATCTTAAAAGAAATAAATCAAAAACAAAACCGATAATAACGGATATAAATTGCAAAACTAAATTTTAATTACATTTCAATTGCCTAAAAAAAAAGAAAAACACGTATAACAGAAAGCTTGCAACATGGTTTCTTTCTTTCTCTTTTTTTTTTTAAAGCGTGCTGAACAGATAACATAATTATATAATGATAATGTTAATGATAATGATAATAATAAAAATAATAATAATAATAAAAATAATAATAATAATAATAATAGCAATAGTAGTAATAATAGTAATAATAATAATGATAATAATAATAATAATCATAATAATAATAGTAATAATAATAATAATAGTAATAATAGTAATAATAATAATAATAATAATAATAATAATAATAATAATAATAATAATAATAATAATAATCATAATAATAATAATATTAATAATAATATTAATAATAATAATAATAATAATAATAATAATAATAATAATAATAATAATAATAATAATAATAATAATAATAGTTTGTCTAATGATGGTAATGATGATAATGACGATGACAGTGGCAATAATAATAATAATAATTATAACGTTAGCGTTACTTAACAAAAGCTGTAGCAGTAAGTGTAATAGTACTAAGTAGTAGTGATGGTAGTGTCGACACTACGAGTTGTTATAGACGCGATAGTTACGCCACCTGTGCAACATGTGTTCGTTAAGGCATTAGAAATTTGTTATAGAATATACATATACATATACATATACATATACATATACATATATATATATATATATATATATATATATATATATGTATGTATGTATAAACATATACAGATGAAATAAAACACAAAATAAAAAGAAGAAATTTTTTTTATCTAACGAATTATTTTATAACATATATACGTTCCGAGAGATAAGAAACTCTAATTAAACTTTCTTATTCGATGAATCGATTAAATTTATGCTTCAGCATCTTTCTCTTTCTCTCATTCTACTAAAGAATAGTAACTAAAGAACCGTAGTTTTGTATACGTGTAAGTTAAATCGATTTACTTATAACTATGCGGGAGAGTTCAGACGATAGAAATCAAACCGCGTTTCTAATTTAATTAATCATTTAATAAACAATAAATCGATTGGAGTTAAGAATAACAGGGCAGTAGTGCTAATTAATTAATCAATTAATTAATTTATTATTAAAAAATATCTCTAGCTTGCTTCATCGTTTTTTTTTAAACCAATTCTGACTAGCAAACATAACTTGACGAGATCGTTCACGTAATACCGCGCTCCTCGTTCGACTTTTCGACGGTCCATATTTGATTTTATTCTTTTCTTTTTCAACGACATCTATTATTTTAATTAATTACTTTCCTTCAAACATAATCGATAGAACATAATAGGAACTTAACGTTTGGGACCTAAATTCAAACTATCAAGTGAAGTTTAACGCGGTGGCAGGTGAACGAAGACGTTCGAAAAGTAATCGAAGAGTACGTGAAAGAGAAGGAGGAGGGGGATGTAAAAAGGATATTATTTCATTGAAATTTTCATCGAATTTGTTCTTTTCTTTCCTTTTCTTTTGTTTTTTTTTTTCTTTCAAACGTAAAACAAAGACTTATCATTCAGTAAGCAAGTGACGATTGACGAGGAAAGGAAAATCTAAAAAGAAAATAAAAAGATTAGGCACGGTACTCTTCGACTCTCAACGAATAAAATTAAAATTGGTATACGTAAACGAGGGTAAGGAGGAACGTATCAGACATTTTCGATTTGTCTCTCTCGTCATCGACTAAAAGATAAGGAAAGAGACTTAAGAGAGTAGGTAAACGACGAAAGGAAAAGAAGGAATACGCTAGTGAAAGAGGTTTCTTTTCCGCAATTTTTTGATTGAACAATAAAATTTCTTTCCTTCTTCGAAAAGGTACTTATTTACTTCGAGAAAAAATATAAATGTTCTATTCTTTTACTTTTTACTAATTTATCTATTATTATTATCTTCTTTCTTTTGTTTTTTTTTTTCTTTTTTTTTTTTTTTTTTAAGAAGAAGAAACTACGATGATTATTGTCGTTTTAAACGTTTCAACGAAGCTTCAGACAATGAGAATGGGAATTCGAAGGATCATAGGAATTTAGACGAAATAAGGCTAATCACGAACTAGCGTAATTACGAATGAGCTCATCTTTACAATCGTTTGCCTTTTTTAATGTCGTTTTCTTTTTTTGTCGCGGACAACAAAAAAAAAAAAAAAGAAAAAATAAAATAAAGGAAAAAAGAAAAATCAAATAAGCGACGAGACAAAATAGTGACGTCGCGATAATATTCGCAACGAAAAATCTAAGACGAGGAACGCGTCTTCTTCTTTTCTTCGCGTTCTTCACCTACGTGAGACCAAACGCGGGCTTTACATAAATATTCGCCTAAATATAATAAATGTATAATAATATTTAACAAGCATTACCATGTGTGTACGTATATAAAGTGTACGTGTAGGTATGTCTGTAGGTAAAGTATTAGATATAAAAGAAAAGATACAAAAAAAAATAAAAATAAAGGGAAAGAAAACGGAAAGAACAAATGTAAAAAAAAGAAAAAAGAAGAAGAGGTGACAAAAAGAAAGAAGCGTTTTTTCAAAAAAAAAAAAAAAAAAAAAAAAAAAAAAAAAAAAAAAAAAAAAAAAGAAAAAAGATACAAAAAAAATACAAAAATAAAATAACGTGGCCTTTTTGCTTCCTTTGCCATCGCATCTCATCGGTATTCATTTCTTAAGCGTTACGCATATAAGGCTATAACATAAAAAATAATTCATATATTATGGCTTCGACGAATCGGGAAAATTTTTCACCTAGCCCTTGCACTCTTTTTTTTCTCTATCTCATTCTTTCTTTCTTTCTTTTTTTTTTTATAGATATATATATATATATATATATATATATATATATATATATATATATATAGATTTATATATATATACTCTCTATAAAATACGCTTCCAATTGCCCCCAGTAAAGTTTATAATAATTATTAATACAACTAATAAATCGTAATGATATTAATGATAATGATAATAATAGTAGTAATAGTAATAATTGTAAGGATTAACCGCGGTATCGAATGGCTTGGTTCGCAAGACCGAGGCCTAATATCTTTCCGAATCATGATTCAGAAAAAAGAGGCCTCTGTTTCGTGGACCTTGCCTTAAGCGAATGGGGGTAGGTCGGGGGTTATTAACGGTTGCGGTTCGGTAGAAAAAGAAAAACTGAAAAACGCGACGGAACAACGATCGAAGCTTCTCGAAAGATTCATTCGCACCGTACATCCATTTTTTTGCAAATTTTTATTCTTTTTTGTATTTTCTTTCGGAAAGAGTGTCGTACGTTTTTTTTCTCTTTTCTTTCTTTCTTCCTTTCTTTCTTTCTTACTTTCTTACTTTCCTTCTTTTTTTTTTTTTTTTTTTTTTTTTTTTCTTCCTCATACAATGGAGATCGACCGTGTCATGGCCGACGTGTGATGTACAACGAAAAGAGGCTACGTTTTGTCAACAACGCGCGGATATATTCTTTCGGGTACGGTCCCGCTAGGCCGCGTATTTTGGAAATTGGCCGATTTTTCATCCCTTCTGCTTTTTCCCCCATCTCTTCTTACCTTTTAATTCCTGCTCTTGTTTCCTTTCTTGCGATCACTAAGAGCTCCTCCCGTTCTTTACTCTAACCGATTTTTTCTCCTTCCTTTTTTTCCCTTTCGTTTTGTTTAGTTTCATAGCATATGCTAAAATAAGTACCGATTTTCTCCGCAACGAGCTCCACTTGCTGCGGCTTTGTACCTTTTTTGACTAGAATCGAATTTCGAACGGGAGGCTTTCTGACTCTCTTTTTTTCTCGCTTTCTCTCTCTCTCTCTCTCTCTCTCTTTCTCTTTCTCTTTCTTTCTCTTTCTTGAATGATTTACGGCGAGCCAGCGGGACCGGAAGTGCGTCGGTGTGTTTGCCCAAAAGGGGACTTCGACCAAACTCAATCGATACCATTAAAGATGCCGTGGGTCCGTTTGTCTTGCCAAATCAATCGAAATTTCGAACGATCCGGTCTGAGGATCGTCGTGAATCGTGAAAGGCAGAACAAAGGAGCGCCAACGAAATAAACGATAATATGCGCTGTATTAAACGGTAACTAACTGTACATAAAAGTCTTCAAAATGTTTAACTCAACGTTCGCACCTTTTCGATCGTCGTGGCTCAGGCATGGCTCCTCTCATCCATTTTATACAAAGTATTTTATACAATTTTCTATTTCTTTTTTTTTTTGTTTTTTTTTTCTTCTATCACAATTACTGTCAATGCTTTCCGTGAATTTTTAAGATCTTCGAATTTGACAAAACAAAAAGCAAATGTATTTTAATCCGAATTCATTAACCCGAAAGAGATCATATTTCATATGTTAAATATTTTCGAAATTTGAAATAGTTGATAATAATAATAATAATAATAAAAAGAAAAATACAATAGAAAGAATTTGATCACAAATTTTTCTTTTGTTGGACGAGGAGACGTGCCCAAAAGGGCGATCACGTAATCGAGACATCGCGAACGAACTTGAAACAACGCGTACGTGTGAAACTGAGGAGGATTGGTGTGTCGAGGGTATGTCATCCTTTCGAGGAATATGAGCGGATGATTTTTAGGTGGCCAGTGGGGGGTGGGTGGTAGGGGGTTTTATTTTGTGTTGAAAGCAACGCCATAAGTGAAATAACTCAAGGCTGCACTGGAAAGATCAATTGAAATAACGACAGGATAGAACCTGAACGCGCGTCACACACTTTTTTTCGATCGTTCGTGCTCTCGACGAGAGGGAAACACGTAGGCTACATACGCGAGAGTGAAGTGGCTCGCACGTTCAGGCACCCTCTTATCCGGGTCCGAGTCCCAAAGTCCTCTATTTTCCTATCCGTAGTGAGTGCCTACGCGATTTATTTAATAAGTAATGAGCGATACTGTGCGATCGCTTGACCCTTACATACTCTTGAGTACGGATGTTTCTATGTTTCTTGTGTTATTATTTTCCCCTTTGTATCATCTCGTGCTCGTGTTCCTGTTGTGTGTTACACGTTGGATACGTGGATACGTTTTTTACGTAATTACACGTGTTCCTGTGTATGTATGTGTGTGTATGTATGTTTGCATGTATGTATGTATGCAAGTGTATACGTATGCATTCTGCTTAACTGTTAATTAAGTCGACTTGACAAATGGTTACGGTACTGTTATTAATTAATCATATTGATTGGTTAAATATGGCTCCACCGTGCAATCGTTTTTAAACTCACTCTCTCTCTCTCTCTCTCTCTTCTTATCTCTCTCTTCCTCTCTCCCTATCTCCCTCTTTCTCTATCTCTCGCTCTTTCTCCTCTCTAAACTATCTATTTTATTTATAAAATTGTTCCTTTTCTTGTTCTATATCCATCCAACTTCTTTCCCTTCCTTTCCTCTATTGGAGTATACAATGTACACGTTGGCTAAACTACGGACACTTAGTACACTTATTATCATATTTATCTGTTAAATGCTGATTGTATCTCTGATCTCGCGGACGGTGGATGGCGTCGAAACGACGGATTCGGTAGGACGGGTAGATGGGAGGGTATTTCGAAGTATTTTCCTTTCGATCAAAATTTTCGATCCATCCGTCATTTTGTGAATTTACTGAATTGAATCGACCTGCTTAGTGAATTTTTTTTGGATTAGTAATGACGATGGAGGGTAAGAGGTGAAATTGGCGGGAAGGGAACTGCACGCGAAATGAATCCGGTGTTTCCGGTCGTTCCACTGCACGGTGGTGTACGACGATACTGTAGACACTGAAAAAGACCACGTGCTTCCTGTATACTTACTTAGTTAATTGTTTACTGCGGTACACTGTAATTACTGTTCTACCATAACACTACTAATTGTGAGTTATACTTGAAAACGTTCGTTTAATGTAACGGAAAACCCTGACGAAGGCACCCACTCAACGGACGGTTATGTGTCATCATCGATTTCATTTTAGGCCTTATTTATGTTTTATCCGTTTGTTTTTTCTGTGTGTATGCTTTTTTTTTTATACTCATTTGTTTGATACGTCTATCGTCTGATTGATTGATTGTCTCTAAATCGTATTGTTTTGCGATCGGACTCGGTCTTTCACCTCGGATACGAATGGAGAGGGTTCACTAAGGGATACAAGGGAGAAAAAACACATTCTCATTAACGAAAACTTGGAGAATATTTTGAAAAAGAGTATCGCCCGTCACGAAGGCACCGCGTTCGTCAGAATCACGAGGCCTTCAGTGACGGACCCACGCAATGACTCCGAACGCTCGTCATCGTCGAGAATCGCAGTTGTTATTGGTCGTCCGAATGAAAAAGGCAGTTGCCACTCCTTTGGATGTTATTTTTGCTAATATTTTTTCCCAAGCGATATGATACGATTTTTATCCGTCCTGGATAGTGGGCGAAATTTTTTTTCTTCTTTTTCTTCTTCCTCCTCCTTCTCCTGCTATTTTTCTTTTCGCGCCAAATATATTATTTTCTTTTGGTATATATTAGTATACCTAAATTTTGATATGTTATCGCTCACTGATCGAGAATTTTTCCAAAAGTCGATTTTAAATTTTGTTACACGATGTATTAAGCTTCATCAAATTGCATTCGAATTTATTGGATCGTCAGTTTAGATTCGAATTAAAATTAGATAAAATCGAAATTAAGGACGGATTTGTTCGGTCGTCGACGATATCGAGGTTGGAGTCACCGCCTTATAACGACTATGGCTCTTCATTTATATAGTGGACATTGAAACAACTTATTCCGGTTTTTAATCACGGAGGCTCGGTCAAGGTCACCGCGTGAAGACGCGAATGCCGCCGAGGCGCTCGCACTGCTAGACTGTCGGTTTTATCATATGCTGCGCACTTACGATACACACTGCCACGAATATACACATACGTCATTCGCCCTTTTTTTCGATTTGAAATCAGCGATCTCGATCGTACGCGATATTCGTCGTGAGATTATTTCATTAAAAAATTAAAACCCGATCGAAAACAAACCAACGGTTTTTGCTTGTAAAGCCGTACTCGAACAACGGCTCCTACAACGCCGCTGCCACTTCCTAGGTCGTCTTATTTAATAGCGCCTTTCTTCTCCTTCGACTTCTTATTCTTCTTCTTTTATCTTCTTCATCTTTATCTTTTCTTCGTTTATTTTATTTTATTTTTTATTCTTTTTGTGATATATATATATATATATATACATATATGTATGTATATATATATATTGTGGAACAGACAGTTCACTAGATTATACCGAGATGCCGTAAGTCTCTCATGACGATTATCTCATTCTCATTCTTTTCTTTTTTCCTTTCCTTTCATCCATTCATATTTTTGTCCATCGGACTACTTTGCGGCACCTCATTGTCTGTCCATCATCAGGATCGAAACTCTCCAAGAAGAAGAGTTCTTTCGTATCATTGCCGGGTTTTCTATCGTCAAGTCCGGGGGACCATGGAGATCGCACGGGATTCCGTGCAAGCTCATTCATCATCGGTTCTGCATCCAAACGTATGCCAAAGGCCGCGAATGTTTTCTTACTGATTCATTTAATTTTTTTTTTTTCTATTATTCAAAACATTAGCTTTATGTGTTTTTTTTTCTTGATTTGTTTTTTATTTTTTTTTATTTTTCTTTTGCTCGAGCCACCGTGAAGCTTTTTTCATCGGTGGTATGGATCCTTTCCACCTGGAAGGATGGTCCGATTCAAATATCCTCCAACAAATCCATTCCAGACGGATCGGTGCGATATTCCGAATTGTCGCATGAAAATATCGTATAAATATAGATATAATGTTGGGCCGAATATGTTTTAATTGTTGCTTTGCCACGTTAAGCTTTCTTGAAATTATTATTTTTCTATTACTTTTCTTTTTTTGCTTTTTTTTTTTCTTTTTCTTCTTTTGCCGTTTAAAACTCACACGAAAAATTTCCTTTTTTGGACAATTTACAAAATCAATTGGCTTTACATATCCGTAGCATGTGTATTTATTATGTGTACGAAGTGTAGATATAGTGTAAGAGTTTGTCGAGCGTGTAATAAGAATGTGTTTATGTGTACAGGGCTCTCCTTACCAATTGCTGTGCGTGTATTTGTGTCCGATGTATTCGGGTAATTGCTCGTGTTCCTCTGTTGCTGTAGTTGTAATCTGTGCTTGTTGTGAATTGTTCCTTGTCGAGAATACCAATTCTACCGCGGGCGTTCCCATTGATTGACGTGGGCGTCGCTCAACCCTGAAACGTCATTTGCACTGGAGACGTTACCGCGGATTTTTGCATTTATTCGTTAAGTCGAGTCGTATTTGTAGTGTGTATGCGCTGGGAGTATGCACCAGCGCATCCGGGCTATGGCAAGTTTTAGATTATTTAAACATTTAGCAAATTTACATGAAAGAGATTAAGATTATGGTTAGGGTCGGTTTTGCAGGGTCTCGCCGCATAGACTCGCCTCAGATAATTTACATATTTGTGTGTCTGTCTGTTTTTCTCTCTCTCTCTCTCTCTCTCTCTGTATATATATATCTCTCTTCCTCTTCCTCTCTCTCTCTCTTTCTTTTTTTCTTTCTTCATTTCTTAGCGTGATAATCGGGTTTGTCTTCTTCTCGTTGAGCTAGACTAGAATTAAGTCTAGTTGGTTCGCACAAGGACCGTTTTAACCTTTCGGGTTCGTACGCTCTCCCATTCTCCGTTTCCCTCACTTTTCGAAGATTCGCATTTACCTACTGGCCCGAGTTTGATAAGTATAACGGTAATCCCCCGTGAACAATTAAACGAGAAAGAAGATCGTTGCCCGTTTATATGGAAGAGGATGGAGGAGCTAGAGAGAGCACATTACAAATGGGGCGAATGCTGCTCGCGAGCGCTGCGCCACCGACCCGCTTATTAGTTACGGGCATATGTAAATCAATATATTTGTAAATTATTTTTTTGTGCTTTTTTTTTGCGGCACGTCATTCTCCCACCTCTTTTTGAAAAAGGTGGACGCTCTGACGTGCGCGCTTATTTTTATCATTTATCTGCGCTTATTCCTGCTTCGATTACAGAACATACACTACTAGAGCTATTGTAATGTTGTGTGCTTTTCATTGTGTTTATTTATTTATTTATTTATTTTTTTTTTTAGCTTTTCTTTCGCGTTATTATTATTAGCGTTTATTTATTTATTTATTTTTTATTATTTTTTTTGCGTTACTTCTTATTATTTTCATTTAATTTTAAATTATGATACAACGTTCGCGGGGCACGGGCCGGCGCCTCGGGAATTCCTCCTTCTCGCGCGGAGATGTGTGTGATTGATATTTATTATGCTTCTTTTTTTTCTTTCTCACTCTCTATTATTATTTTTTGGGTGGGGTGGGGGTGATGGTTTTTAGAGGTTGGACGGGGATAATGGCTGTCAGATTAACGGTTGGAAAAGGTTAGTTGGGTAGCGGGGAAAATTTCAATTGGCTGCCCCGTTCGAATGTGTGTGTGTGCGCTTGTTCTCTAACTTACATATTTTTTTTCTTTCTCGTTACTTTTGCATTCAACATGAAAAAGCAACCCTCGGCGCACGGCAGGATGCACCGTTTTTCTTTTTTTTTTTTTTTTAAATTATTTATTATTATCTTTTTTGTTGAAAAATTCTCGCCTGTCAATCGTTTCATGGGTCCACGGTGCGTGTGCTCGCGTCCATGAAGGATTTTGACGTGGGTGGTTAGAGTGGTATAGTGTTTTTTGTATTGTTGCTGTTGTTCTATATCTTTTGTGATGGTGATGGTGGTGATAAATGGTACTGCTTTTTTGATTTTATCGTTTTTTCTTTGTTTTCTAACCTTTTTTCTTTTTTGTATCATTTCGAAAGCTTCTCATTTTTTTCTTTTCTCTTTTCACTTTTTTCTCTTTTTCTTTTTTCTTTTTTTGTTTTTTTTTGTTTTTGTTTTGCTTTTGTTTTCCTGCACTCTTATCGTATTGTTTTGTGCACCCATTTTATTTTCTTTCTCTTTTTTTCCTTCGTGGATTTTTCTTAGGGACCGTAAAAATCAAGCTCTTTATTATTTTTACTCTAATCTTTTTGAAATGATTTTTGTAATTGTTGGGATTTGTCGGTCGATGATGTTTGTTTTTTTTTTTATCTTTCTTTCTTTCTTTCTTTTTTTGGTTGATTATCGTTACACATATATATCTTTTGTATGAAAGCGAAGTCATTCAAAAATTTCTGATCGGATCGTATTCTTTCTATGTAGTATTTCTTTTTTCTTTTTTTCTCTTTTCCGTTTGGTTTATCTAAATCTCAACTTTGTGCCCTCGAAGCTAAGTTCGTTCGCACTCTCGTTCATGCACATTCGCTTCAACCTTTCAAAAATTTCGCAACCTTCAAGTCATGTTCAAAGAACACAACTTAAATGATATTGCAGTTAAAATGACATCCACAAATCTTTCATGCCGATCAACCCAACGCTCTCGCTCTTTCTTTCTCTCTCCCTCTCTCTCTCTCTCTCTCTCTCTCTCTTTTTCTTTCTTTCCCTATAATTAACGAATTTTCGTTTATATTTCGATACGTGCATGACAAACGAGGTTAAAAAATAATTCGTGATCTTTGCTTCGTCCCAAATATAAAACAGCGTTACGTTGTTTCTTTTGTCACTCTATCTAAACGGTCGGTCCGATTATCTTTATCGATGCTGAGTAAAACCGAATGTTGGTCCCTAGCCCGAAGTCAGAGAAAAAAAAATATATATATATATATATATATATATATATATATATATATATATATATATATATATATATATATAGAATTCTCATCGGTGCCGAGTTGTGCAAGAGTAATATGATAATGCCGAAAGTTGTTGTTCGAGTTGGTAATGTTGTTTTAGCATAGCTGTACAATCCATCGCAAGGCTATCTTTGTGTGTCTGTGGTATGTGTATATATGTGTGTATCTGTGTGTATGCATAAGTGTGTTAAGTGTTAGTATAAGTGTAAGTATATGCATAGGCGCGTGTCGCGCGTGAGAGTATCGGTGTCGAGAAAAAAAAAGAATTTCCCGATCAGCGACGCTCGGCTCGCAGAGCGTTCCTTTTAAGATTACCGCCATTTGTTCCAAGACGAGCGTAAGAGGATAATCCGAATAGGAACGCTCATCGACGTCCAGGCGTACACCGACGACGAACAGAAGCTCTGGTTCGATAAAAACGATTATCGTTGGTTGCATGAACGAGGTGTATGCACTCGTCCAGCTTTAGGTATTTACATAGAAACTAACCCTATTTCGCATTATGTACTTCCTTTAAGTTTACCAGTAAATTCTCAGTTTATGCTTGTGATATCAAGGTGTATTTACATACTACTTAATCCGAGGAAAAAACGCCCTGTAACGTAAAAATTCTTTATAATAAGAACGACCAATGATCGACCCGCGATCGCTCAGCGCGAGACTCGGGAAACGAAGTTTACTTTTTCTTTTTATCCTGTTAAACATTTTTTTTCGTGCTTTTAATTTTTGTTTCTCCATTCTCGTGAGTGCTCATTTTTTGGATTTCTTTTTATTTTCTTTTGTTTTTTTATTCTCGTTATACGCCGCGCTTTGGTCTATCGAGTTAATTTTGGGGCACGTTTGATCGAAAAAATTGTTTTCCTTTATTTCATATTTTTAACGAGACGCAAAATTATTTCTTGACCGCGGCGCGAGATCGTCGAAAGTTTCGATATCTCCGGAGTCTCGCGCGCGAGGCGGGTTCGATTGTAAAATGTAGCTTTGACGATGAATCCTTTAGCGATCTTTTCTTTTCTCGTCCCGGATGGTGAAAAAAGCCTGTTTACCCGGCGGCTTTTCTTGGCGCGTGTCTTTTACGTTCAACGAAGATGACGACGTTAGGCTATACTTTCGTAATTGGCGAACAAAGGGACTTGACGGGAACAAGTTCCTTGAAAAGGGAAAATGAGAGAGACACCAAAACCCGACGTTATTTCATTCTAGATTTAACATAAAAATTAAAATCGATCGATTCCCTTCTTTAGATGGGTTTTTTTTCCTATCTCCTTTGACTTTTTATAATTTTCATTTCTTTTCATTTCATTTCTTTTCTTTTTTCCTTTTTTCATTCTCGTGTCCACGGTATTAAATTATAGGGCATTAACGAATTTCTTTGAGAAATTTTGTTGCTCCGAAATAGTTCTTCGAAAAAAAAATTTCTTTCTCCGTCAAGGAAACTCGTGAGGAAATATATATCTATATATATTTTTTTTTATCAAATCAAATCGTGGAAGAAACAACAAAAGCGGGAGATATTATCAGGTAGTAAGTTACGAGCCGGTAAAGAACGAAAAGTCTCGTCGAGAGTCTCCGAATGGGGGCCAACAACAACAATAACAATAACAACAACAACGCGGTTCGACGTATGTCAAGGGGAGAGGAAAGAGATTATTATATTCGGCACGCTACCATTCGTTTCCGCACTCTACTAGTTCCGCGATTGTCAGTCAAAGAAACGAAGTCGAACGTCTTCTGACAATGAGTCGAATCTTATCGCGCCTCTTTTGTACTTCCGATCCGTTTTAATTTTTAATCAACCCTCTATATACTTTTTTATTATTTTTTCCGAATAATTACCGTTACCGTCGGCATTGATTTTTCTTTTTCTTTCTTTTCTTTTTGTCTTCTGTTTTTTTTTCTCGTTTTTTCTTTGTCCGAAAGAGGGCTCCGTTTATTTTTTATTTTCACTTTTTGTAGGTCTTATTATCATTATCATTATTATTATTATCTCCCGCTTTCAATCATTGTTACGTCCGCGAATGATTAACATTGTAAAATTCAGTTTCGTTATCTCGTCGATTTAGCGCATATATAGCGTCAATATTCGTCTTATAATTGAAATTGTCGAAAGAAATCCCATCGAAAGTACGGACGATCCACGATATATTATTTTTTATTTTGTTATTTTTCTTTTTTAAATGACATGAGATTGGAAACTAGATCGAAAGATTTGTTCATCCCGTGATGGTGAAGGTTTAGGTGAAGTAACATGAAAGGTTAAATAGGATTCTAAAGTATGAATGGTCGCCTTTTGAAAAGGTCAAAGGGGGTTGGCTCGAGTTTTTTTTTTCCTATAGTTCGCTCCATGGTCAAAACGTACGGACTTTTTACGATACACTTTCATCATCCTTTCGTCATCCTCATCTTCGTATTATTTTTTTCTCTCATCCATTTCTCTTCTTATTCGTCTTTATTTTATTCTTTTTCGTTTTTTCTTTTGTTCAATCTCCTTTCTTCCTAAGTATTGCGAGAACGTAACGGTATATTGCAAGTAAAAGTTCGAAACGACGCAAGTGCTTTACGCGTTCAGATATATTACCCGGAAATAAAAAAATATTTCGCTTATAACGATCACAGGACCTCAGATTACCTGAAGCACGTCATTCTAAAATCTCAAACGCTCCGCTTTTTTTTTTTAATCTTCACGCATTCGTTCTCTTCCTTGATGCTCACGAAGCATTCTCATTTGCTCGATTCTAACATTCGCACTGCGTGCGCATCCGTGCGTTTACGCGTCGTTTCCAATTTCGTCGCCTCATTCATCGATCTCTTTCACTCGTTCTTTCTTTCGTTATTGCTTCTGTCTCTGTTTCTCTTTCACTCGTAGATTCATACTCATTCTCACTAACTTTCATTCGTTCTCTCTCTTTCTCTCTTTTTCTCAATCATTCTTCGTATTTATACATTTTCTCGGCGAAGATACTTGGAATCGCATAAAATCGCACAGATGCGCTCGCCTCATTCGCACGAAATTTCTCTTTCGCCTAACTATCCTAGTCTCATAGACCCTATATTCATTATTTATAATATTTATATATATAATATATATATAATATTTAGCATTTAGTTTTTTTTTTATTTATCTCTTCATCATCATCTCGAGCGTGCTCGCACACGAAAAACGTTCGTTCGCATTCACGCTCAAATTTTTTTTTTTTTTTCATTTTAAAATGTGTGTTTTGCGTGCTTTACTCGGGTGACTTTCTACTCTTTCTCTCTCTCTCTTTCTCTCTCTCTCTTTCACACACTCTCTCTTTCTCGCTCTCTCTCTCTCCCTCTCTTTCTCTCTTTTCGCACCCGTGCACTATTCTTTTCTTTTTTTTTCTTTTTTGTTTCTCTTCGCTTCTTCCATCATACTCTTCATACTCTGTATGTATATATAATATATATAATATAACTGTTTGTAATAATTATATTTTGTTTGTCCGCTTACGAGCTAATAGTTTTCGTGCTATCACGAGCACAAGTTGCGCGCATTTTTTTTCTTCAAGAGTTTACACAGTACGTATGTGTGTATATGTGTGTATATATATATATATGTATGTGTGTGTGTTTATTTATGTGTATCTTACCAGTAACTGTATTTTCAGTATGTGCTTAATGTGTACAGAGTGTGTCCTACCAAATGTCTATACGTGCGTGTGTGGTTATATGCGTGTGATGCGTTCCCCATTTGTCCACGCTATATTAGCGTGTGTATATATATATATATATACGTGTGTGTGTGCCTGTATGTGTGTGTGTGTGTGTGTGAATCTCTGCGTGTGTGTTTATCACTAACGTTCTTTCACACTCGTTTGGATTGTTTTTCGGGAACGCGACACGCTCGTTGAGAAACACGTTCGGCCCTCCTATTTTCTTTCTTCTCTTCACGGAGTTTATTTGTGTGTATGCGTGTATATAATATGTGTGCTTTCACGTAGCCGTAAGCGTGAATTACGATTACGAGGAGAAGGGTTTATCTCTCGCTCGAAAGAGTGCTGCGACCGATCTTCTCATCGTTTTGTCGACGCACGTATACGTGTACGGCGGTTTCACTCCGACTCTATCCATTTTCTTTCTATTTTTCATCTGTGTTTCTGTGTGTATCGCGTGTTATTCGTCTTCTTAAACGTTACAGGAGATTAAGATTAAGGGAACCTTGAGACTGGCTTGTATGTATACATACATACATAGATACATGTACATACATATGTATATAAATATAAATATATATATATATATATGTATATATACATATACATATATAATGACCGATGTTCGTGCGGACATTATATATACATGTATATATATATATATGTATATATAAATATATAAATATACATATAGCTCGGTTGTTGAACCGCGAATCGGACTTGAGGATCACTTGATCATGTGAATTCTCGTTGACCGTCGTTATGGCTCTTGTACTAAAAAAAGTCATATAAGTACCGCGTCACACGTCCTCAAGGCAATACGGAACGCGACCGACTGACGAGGAGTGGTCGTGTTAGTACACACAACGAGGACGAGTCGAACGACTACGGTCTTCCATTCATTCATTATGGCACGTTTCGGGTGACGACACAAGGTCGTAACGGTGGCGACGCGTACCTGTGATCTCAGAGGATCTTAAAGTAGAAGAGGATAGAGTTAGTATTATCTTCTATAGTTGCAGAATCTTCTATGTTGCAGTACAATTGGTATCATTCGCGATTTGAGAAAAGGGTCGGCGGAAGACGACCCGAGAACGTCCATTTTTTTTACACGCGAAAACACCAATAATATAGCACTCTCTGTTTTTCTTCTTTCTATCTTTCTATTTCCCTCTCTCTCTCTCTCTCTCTCTCTCTCTC
The DNA here is from genome assembly GCF_912470025.1 of Vespa velutina. Classification (NCBI taxonomy): domain Eukaryota; kingdom Metazoa; phylum Arthropoda; class Insecta; order Hymenoptera; family Vespidae; genus Vespa; species Vespa velutina. Next base: position 7,650,500 of record NC_062195.1, read on the forward strand.
TCTCTCTCTCTCTTTCTTCTCTCTCTCTCTCTCTCTCTCTCTCTCTCTCTCTCTGTCTCTCTTCTTTTCTGGTGTCGCGTACACGACGTTCTCGATCGAGATCAGTACATTTGTTTTTTTTTTCTTTTTTTTTTTTTTCTTTAGGACCGAAATAGGAACAGCGTGTACGACGCGAGGAACATCGTAAAAGTCGGAGGCAAGCGTCGCCACTGTTACGTTGAATCGACACCGTGCAACGGATTAGCCGTACCTACATCTCTAATATCGTCTCCGATGGATCATTTGAATCGAACGGAGTATCGAGTTTCAATACGGCTAAACAAGTTCGGCTCGTTGATCTCGCGAGGTTCGCGAAAACTAACGGAGTTCGGGCCGTGTTTTTCTTGAAAAACAATCGTCCGGTCCGCCTACGAAGTCTTTTATTTCAAACTTCCGCGCGCTTTTTCTTTCGTTTATTTTTCATTTTCATACTGCTGAGACGTTGAGCGAATTCGTTGATGACCGCACTTGAACGCACCGCTTTTTACGCGTTTTCAGCATTACCGAGCATGTCTTCTACTTTCCTCTTGACACCTCGATCCTCTTGATGATGTTGTTGCTGATGCTGGTGATGGCCGATGCCGGACGAGCTCTGCTGCTGATGATTATTTAAAGGTGTCAAGCGTTCCGGCGCTTGTTGTTGATGTTGCTGTTGTTGTTGCTGCTGCTGGTGTTGGTTCATACGCTCGACTTGCTGCAGAGCCGTCTGCTCTTGCGTCCAAGGGGTCCACTCGTCTCAGTAGTAACTGAACTTTCATGGTTGCTGATTGTTCTGTTGATTGACCACCTGCTGGATGGTAAAACTCAGGGCGCGTGGGTCACCATGAAGCCTTAGGGCTTGCTCTAATCGTTGCTCCTGTAGGCGTAGAGCTTCCCCTATTACAGACATATGCCAAAACGTTAATTATATTTTTAACAGATATTGTTAGATTATAAAACGGAATCAATAAAGATGATTATTTTTTTAAATAATTTGAAAAAAAAAATCAAATTCTATTAGTTCCCTTCTTTCTTGATCATTCTTAATTCTGAAAACTTACCGAACTCGGGCGACAAGCTGTCTTGTTGTGACATTTGTTGATTCGCGTGATGTCCTGGTATACCGGAAGTTCCGCCGCCATTGTGTTGCGTTAGATGATGTCTTACATCTCCCCCAACCGCTGAACTTGCCGCTGCGGCCGCTGCCTGGGACACCTGATTCAAATCGATGATAGAGTTATTATCGTGCGATTAAAGATGTTTTAACGCGACCACAATACGTGTCTATCTATCGTTAATATATATCTTCGAGCGTAATTCAAGCGTAGATTAAATTATGATCGAATGTTCTTATTTTATCAATATTCGAATTAAATGTTTATCATAATACAATAAGGTAATTAGTCAAAGAGGCATTGCTTACCGCTAGCCGAAGGGCAGCTTCAGCTTGAGAACGTAACAAAGCTTCCGCTTGATGCATTCTCAGAGCTTGTTCGGGCCCAGTAGCCTGGACACTTTGTTGTTGAGATCCAGCTGATCCTTGAGCACTGCCGCTCATATCTCCGTTGTTACCCATCCTCATGGCTGCCGCTAACGACGCCATATCTACGGGCGACAAATTCGGCGACACCGAGTTTTGTAGACCTGCGGAATAAAGAAGATATTGTCGAACTTTAGAACGACGTATTTCTATCATATCATAGGTACGAAGTGTGATCACATTAAAATCGCGGGCAGAAGAAGGGGGACAGAAAATTTGTACGTAATCTTATTCTTTATAAACATGTCTCGTAAAAAGTTGAAAAGCGTCGTTTTAAAATTTCGTTGCATTACAATTCGAAACATGTATCTAAAGTACTTATTTAATATATAGCTGTATACATATATACATATATATATATACACACACATACATATATATATATATATATATAAATATTTATGTACTGTTTTTTTTTCGACGTACGTGAATAGGTAGCCAGTGAAAGTTTTATTTCCTTCGAAGGAATATTCGGACTTGTTATATACGAGTCAGGGCGTCGAGAAAAATATTCTTACGAAGAAGATAACGATAGAATCTCAGAATATATATATGTTATTTTACATAGATACGTTCGCGTACTCGCCGTGCGCAGTAAACTTTTCGACATAGGGGAACATCGCAATTCGATCGATTGCGTTACGTCGTAAGGCAAGTTCGAATCGATCGAATCGCGGATTCTTTGTGGAAAAATTTAGCAGGAGGCGAGAACGTGACGAGGCATAAACCGAAATAAAATGAAATATACGATACGAAGCGTTCGTTGATACGTGTCCTTTATAATACGGCACGTTTAAGAACAGACGAAACGATTTCGCTTAGACATAGGTTAGTGTTATTAAGCGTCGCTATTAATTACGTTCGATGGCATGAGAGCCAGTAACGTCGACACGACGACAGCGACGCGGAAAAACATCATTGTAAATCAATCTTTATCGGTATAATTGGAACGGAGCTATCGTTTCTCCTCTCCCGGATGGCGTCGTCTCGCGTTGTCCGATAAACTGTAATAACGCCGTCGACGTCCTTGAAGAAAACGCAAAACTATTGCGTTTAAACGCTATACGTATGTATCATATGTAATATGTATGTGCTTTCGCTCGTTCAGTAATAAAAGAACGTTTCGAATGATTCGAAAAGCGAATCCTGTCCGTTTCTTGGAGTTGTTTTCTCACCCGCTGACACGGCGGCGGCCATGACGGCCATGCGTTGTTGTTGCGATTGCATCTCGTCGTGATACTGTTGCGCGGAACCCGGCTGACTGCCCGCTCTCAACATTTCACTCAGCTTGTTACCGCTGGGTCCTGGCGATGCCATGTTGTTGTTGTTGTTATTGTTGTTGTTGTTCAATAGACCGGTGCCTGCGCAGAAATCTACTCTCGTTAGTATGCTCGTTCAAGACCATTTGGCTCTTATATCGCTAATAATTTTTTCATTTTATGAATAAACGAAGCGATCGAGCTCTTTCGACGTATATTAATTCGACGTACAACGATGGGACCGTAGCCGTGTCTCGCACTATAGATTATGCTATTTATGAACGATTACATGTCTTTTGACGTTCATTGAAACTCGTTTAACAAGTGAAATAAAAAAAGGTTGTATTCAATGCAATATGCAATATGTATGTATAATGTAATAAATAATTTTAAAAAATGCTTTTAATCGATCAAATTAGAAATAAGGAAACTGCAATACACGGATACGGCACCGAGCAATGATCGATTCCTTCAGGGCGCAAAACCAATAGTCGGAGCGTACCAGGTTCACTTCCGGCCGACGATAGCCGTCCGTTTCCACTGCTGCTATCGGAGTGGGCCGACGGCGATGGGCACATCGGTGGTTGCTGCAAATTTTGTGGTCCTCCAGATTGACCTCCCAAAACACCTAGCCCCGCACCTGAACGGTATTCGATCAATGAGAATGCATCGTGTACATCGTCTACCACGCATAATAATCATTAAAATTTCATGTTTAAAGAGAATTCGATTCTCGTTTTATACCTAGACTCGAACTCGCGAGAATTTCCCTTTCTCTCCTATCGGCCGCCGCGCGACTCAACACGTATTGCGCCGCGAACTGATGTTTCGGATCCATCCTCATGTGTTCCATATGACTCAACAAACCTGCGATCAAATGCGAACTTATCGTTAGGCTACGCCTTGTTCAATCTTCTTTTCTTTCTTTCTTTATTTACTTCTTTCTTTATTTCGAATTTACTTTTGTAAATCGATCGTAAATAAGAAGATATTACATTAATGTGTAAATTCGTTAGCGTGAAGGTCGTATCCGAATTGCCCTTGACATTTGCTAAAAGGATGGACAAGAAATTGAAACGAAAAGAATTTTAAACGTTGTACTTTATCATGAGATCGATTGGGCTTTCGGAACGCTTATCAACGCTGACGGTATACATTTTTTTCTTTGAAATAAAGATGCACTTACCGCTCTCGTGAGTGAAGACCGCTTGACACACCGAGCACGGCCACATTCTGAGGCTCGTGCTAAGTTGACTGGTCTCAGGATGGCAGGCTAGATGCTTCCTAAGGCTACCCTCGTTGACGTAGTGTTTTCCGCACACCGGGCACGGGTGGTTGGCCGTCCGTCGCTTCGCTAGGTAAACCCCGGCAACGGAGGTTGTGCAGTCAGCGGAGGGAACAATAGGGCGAGACAATTTCAAGGTCAATGCCAAGCAGGATAAAGCGTCCCAAGGAACGAAAGCATCATCATCATCATCATCACCATCATCTCATAATCATTATCACCACCATCATTATCATCATCATCATCATCATCATCATCATCATCATCATCATCATCATCATCATCATCATCATCATCATAATTATCATTATCATTATCATCATCATCATTATCATCATGATCAACATCATTCTCATCATCGCATCAATTCATTGTCGTCATCGTCATCATTGATATCGCTATGAATCATCACGCGTATTTATATACATATCTCTTTCTCCGTTTCCTCGATCGTTCATCTCGACATCATGTTCTTTCGATAGTTCGCTAACGTCAGCCAACGTGGCCGCGGTCGACTTTGTTCCTTCTTCTCTCTCTCTCTCCTTCATCCCATCTCATCCTCACGCACTCACGTGCACGCGCGTGCACGCACGGCGCTTACGTACGCGTTCCGGGCGACCTCGAAGGCGAAGGGATAGTCCTTGCAGACGCGAATGTCCAAGGATCAGGAGAGCACTGACCTCGGACACGTTGCTCGCTGCCTACCCGTTGAGAATCCCTTTCACGAGCGAGGTCGTCGGACCAAAATCCAAGAAACGCGGACGCGCGCGCGCACGCGAACGCGCATGCGCTCCGATCAAACGACGCGAACGCGCAGAGAAAGTCATTAAGATTCCCGTATTTCTTTTTTTTCTTTTCTTTTCTTTTCTTTTATTTAATCTTTTCCTTTCTTATTTTTTCCTTTCTTTAATTTTTTTTTTGTTTTTCTTTTTATTTTTTTACAGCATTCCTCTCCTTCTTTCTCGGATTATATTTTGAATCGATGATGGAAAAATTTGAAAAAAATTTCGTTTCGATGATAATTTATTTACTCTTTTTTATCTTTTTCTCTCTTTTACTTATACTGTTTACTTCTTTTGTTTTCTCTCTTTCTGAATACTTTCCGTGCGCGTTCGCGATATACAAAGCACTAACGGACACACAAAAAGGCGCGCATAGAGGTCGAACGAGACACCCTCGAAGCACCGAAAGAAGACATGTGTTTGTATATTAGTTAAGAACCCAAATATTAGTCGGTGAGTGTGCCAAGTGCTACACCCCTCTTCTGCCCAGCGAAATATTACGAAGAAATGACAGGACAACGTATGCATAATTTGCCCGCGCCAAAAGCAATTCCTTTCAGGGGGTGGGGGATAATATGAGGCGTACTTAAAGGCTAAAGACGAACCACCCCTCGTGTCTCGACGAGTGGTTGCTCTACCTCTCTCTTAGCCTTACTTACGGTTTTACGACAACGTTACACGTATATATATATATATATATATATATATATATATATATATATATATATATATATATATATATTCACTTTTGTCTCTCTCTTTCTCTTTTTTCCTCCTTTTTACTACTATTATCTCTTTCTCGTTTTTCTCTCTCTCTCTCCCTTTCTCTCTCTCTTTCTTTCTTTCTTTCTTTTTCTCTTTTTCTCTCTTTCCCTTCTTTTTTTCTCTCTTTCTCTCTCTCTCTCTCTCTTTCTCTCTGTCTCTCTATCCCTTCTTCTACCTTTTGACAGTTTTCCACCCCGAAATCGCGTAAGATAAGGTTAGAAGCATCCCTACAAATACCCAACCGAATTGATCGCAGTGTACGCGAAGGAACGAATCTATGAATTTGAATAAACATCGGTGAATATATGAAATTAACTTCAAAAAGATAAGAAGAAAAAAAGGAAAGAAAAAAAAAAAGTAATAAAAAAAGTAAAAAGAGAGAAAGAAAGAAAAAATAAAACAACAACAAATTCGTTCCTATCGCGGTCAGTGCGAAATGATAGAGTAGACAGGAAAACGTAGTACGTATATACGAGGAAATAACAGTAAAGAGACGTGCGTGTAAAATAGAAAATATGGAATTGTAGTAAAGAGGTCAAATAATTGGGGTGGAACCCGAGGCCTAAAAGGTAGAAGAGAACGACTAGGAGGCAATTAATGAGTAAAATATGAGGGAGAAATAGAGAGACGTAAAGTGAGACGCCATAATCTCGACATTGTTTGTCTGTCGCGTCGTTTCGATACTTACTGGCAACGCCGGAGGCATTTGGATCCTTGTGGGTGTGCTTCATGTGCTCCATCAGAGCTTCGCCACCGAGGAAGAGTTTGTGGCAGACAGGACAGCTGGTTGCGTTCGGGCCGCCGATCAGGGCGGCGTGTTGCTGGAACACAACACGCTGTTGCAACTCCTTTTTTGGGGGGCCGGAAGAAGAAGAACCGGAAGCAGGCACACGCGGCACACCCGGTAGAGAGCCGACCCAGAGAATACCACCACAGAGTTGCGAACCAGAAGCGCAGGACAGGCAGGGCACAGAACAGAACGATTACCGGTAAGAGTTAAGGCACCAATTAACCACCCCCATCACCACAATAGTCGCACCATCACCATCGCGCTATATCTAAGGCTTTGCGAGAAAGTTCGAGTGTCTGGTTTCTAATTGCAATAATATCTTACTGTATATTTAGTATACAGATCATCGTATTACAGATATTTTTATTTTGATAAAGATCGTACGTCCTATGTCGTTTCTTAGGAGAACGTAAAGGAGAACGAATAATAGCCGGACCAACGATTTACCGTTACTTGGTAGTACTCACTCGCCGCGAGGAAGATTCTCCGTTTTCCGTCTGATCGTAATTACGTGGCATTCGTAAAGCTGATTTTATGGTAATTTTTTTAGAATCGAATAATTTCTTTCTTGATTTAAAGATAATATTACACAATGATCCTTTTTTTTCTTTTCCTTTTTTTTTCTTCTTCTTCCTACGATATTATGCCCTATGTGGCGTAATTTGTGTTACTATTATTTCTCGCAAAGGGAAAAGAACGCGATTTGAGAAGTTAAGAAAAGTAAGTTATTACAAAAGCAGACTCTGAATCAAAATTATTATTGCAATATCAGACAGTCGAACGTTAACGAAGCGTAGGGGCTTGGAGAACGATCGGAGTATGGCTCCATTCGTAATCAGGACTTTTATCTAATCTCTTTGCTATTATTCGTCTTCGATGTGCACATGCATTTATAATTATAATATACACATATATGTCTATGTATGGTAGTCAATACGGAAATTGCGAAAACAAAGGAACCACTCTTGTCGACGGTGACGCTCCGATCGACCTCACTGAACCTCACCGATGAACGGTATGGATGGAAAAAATGTTAAATTCTAACACCTACGATTTATCAATAATTTTCTATCAACATGACCATCGTCAGAATGTCGCAAGTATCACACAACCTTCATCTGGAAGATCTATTATTACCGTTTATATTCTTATCTACTCGCCAAACTATTATCGCGGCTTCTCACGATGGGCCATGTTATTAATTTATTATTAATAACATTAATGACAAAATTAATGAAATTCGACGTCCTCACTATCAGGCAATGCATTTCTTATACGCGGCCTCGTATTAAAGAAACGGTTTCGCGGTAGTATCATTCTTATTTTCCCCCTCTTTTCTCATCTCTTTCTATATTTCTCTCTCTCTCTCTCTCTCTCTTTCTTTCTCTTGCATATACGAAGGTCAGTTACACTCACACGAGGCGGTAGGGGGGTACGCGCCCGAGGAAAAACATGGCGGCCAACCTTGTACGAAAGACTGCTTAAAGCGGAGGGAGAAAAGAGAAAGAAGAAGAAGAAGAATAACGCAGCCAAAGGAGGAGGCGGACAGGAAAGGCTAAAACGAGACAAGACGGCAATGACCCGAAACTTTTGGTGGAGTCTCACCATCTCGTTTCTTTTTTCCTTCCTTCCTTCCTTCCTTTCATCCATCTATCCACCCATCCTTTCTTTATTTCTTTTTTTCTTTCTTTCTTTCTTCCTTCCTTCCTTCCTTCCTTCCTTCCTTCCTACCTTCCTTCCTTCTTTCCTTTCTTTTTCTAACATATAATTCTTCATTGTTTCTATCTTTATAAAAGACTTTTTTTCAGAAAAAAAAGTCTATTCCCTATCTTCACTACATTCTCGGATAATATTTAGAAAGAAAAATACAGATTATTTATCCGATAAAACGAATATGAAGAATTTTTGGATCGTAGAAATGATGAGAAGATCGAACTAATTTTAAAATATAATCCTCGACAGGAGATTCCATTAGTTAAGTAAGAAAATGTGATTATGTTCTCTCTGACTTATGCTAATTTGGTAATACAATACGATAATGATTATCATTTGATATCTCTCGATTTAAGAAGATATATTCGATCGTGATTTGTAATTGTCGTTAATTCGAAGAAAATAGAATATAGTTAGGTACTTGGATATATACATATGTATATAAGGAGTATGATATACATATGTATTATCGTAAGAATTCGTTTAGAATGCGAAACGAAAGGGACCACATCTGTGGTTAGGTAGTAAGATCCGTCGAACCGTGTTTTCGATCCCGGACCTAGGTTAAACCCGGACGAACAAGTGGATGAGAAGAAAAGAAGTAAGAGGTCGACGCCAGGAGCATCTAAAACGGGACCGAACGGCAATGACCTTAATGTTTCGGGGGCCTCCTTTCTTTTTCATCTCTTAGAGCTGTCCTTTTTATCCCTTCCTCCCTCCCTCCCTCCTACTCTCTCCCAATTCTTTTCATTTTATTTTCATCGTCGTCGTCGTCGTCGTCGTCGTCTCCTCCTCCTCCTCCTCTTCCTCATCCTTCAACAGTTTAATCTTTTTTCAGTACGTTCTTCGGCGAGTCTTCTTGTCTCCTTTCTTTCTTTTTTTTCCCGGACCTAAGGCAACTTCTATCGTCTTGTGAAGGAGACGAGAGAAAGAGAGAAAGAAAAGGATGACGAAGAAGAGGAAGAGGAGGAAGAGGAGGAGGAAAAAGGAGGAGAAGAAGAAGAAGAAGAAGAAGAAGAAGAAAGAGAAGGAGGAGGAGGAGGAGGAGGAGGACTACTGCGACGCTGGCCACCGCCGCCGCCGCCGCCGACGCTGGAGCTGCCGCATGCAAGTTATTCTCGGAGGGAGGCTGCGGTCCGTAGGTTCGACGCCCCGACCTGGCCCAACTGGAAAAAACCGGTTTCTTCGCTCGTGCTCTTCCTTTTTTGCCTGCATCCTCGCTTTTTGCGCCGCTCTCGAGTGCCTCGACTTCTATCTTTTTCTCTCTCTCTCTCTCTCTCTCTCTTTTCCTCCCACCCTTCCTCCTCTTCCCTCTCTCTCTCTCTTTCTCTCTTCTGCCATTTCTTTCTCCTCTTCTTCTTCTTCTCCGTTCCTGCCACACAGCATCTTGCCTCTCTTCATCCTTTTCTTTCGATTCCACTTCATCCTCCGTCCCACACCTCCTTCTCAAGACTGCCTTTTTCTTCTTCCTCCTCTTCTTCTTCTTCTTCTTCTTATCCTCCTCCTCTTCCTTCTACTCCTCCTCCTCCTTCTCCTCTTCTTCCTTCTTCTGCGAGATCTCGCTTCATCGTTCTTTTCCAGCATCAGACTGAGCGAAGCCCAACGTAGCGTGGGCGAATACTCCGAAGGAGTTTATGATTCGCCGTGACCAGATTCATCTTTCTCTTTCTCTATCTTTCTATATCTTTTTCTCCCGGGCAATTTCTTGACTAGCCGTTCTGTTAAACCGAAACTAGTATCTCTAATTCAATAGTTAACCGGGGCCGCCTTACTATTTCTCCTTTTGGAATCGATGAAATCAAGTGTCCTCCTTGGTATAAATTTCACAGTGACCGTGTCATAAAACTCGAAGGAAGTTTTCAGCTCAACAACTCGACGATTTTGCTCGGTAATAATTTATCATCTTTTTTCTCTATCTCTCTTTCTCTCTCCCTCTCACTCTTTCTCTCTCTCTCTCTCTTTCTCTTTCTCTCTCTCTCTCTCTCTCTCTCTTCTTTTCTCGTTCTCGTTCAATTATTCTTTTTGAATTATCGAGTTTCCGTTCGTACAGACGAGAAAGATTTCGTTCAAAGATTATCGCTTCGCTTCGAATTCTTTGAGGCCCGATGCCTAGGGGTCCGGGCCAGGGAGTGGCATAAAAAGGAAGTGGGTGTGAGCACACGCGTAGCGGTGCGTGACGCTTAGCTCGATGTAGCCATTTTGTGTTCCGTGTAGAAGGGACCGTCTTTGATCAACCGGTTGCGTATTTTTTTTCTTTCCTTTTCTTTTCTTTTCTTTTCTTTTCTTTTCTTTTTCTTTATCTTTTTCTTTTTCTTTTTATATATTTAAAACTTTGCGACACCTTCGGATCATCGAAAAAAGATAAGCCCTCAATTTCTTCTTATCGCTACAGACAACACGACATCTGTCTCGGCTATTCCAGTTTCATTCGCTTCTCATTTGCTTTATCTTTTCTATTCTTTTTCTTCTTCTTTTTCTTTCACTCTGTCTTTCTCTTCCCCCTTAGTATATCGATCGTTTCTTTTTTCCTTTTCTTTTCTTTTTTTACACACTCGCATCAAACGCGTTACTTATTTTATTATTACTTTTATATCATTGAAATTATTATCATCATCAGGAAGCGTAGGAAAAAATATAAACTCGTCGAATTTATATGGCGTACAATCGTTTTAATGGCAACGAGCGCGATTGCGCTGTGTCACGTTTCATGTCAAAAATTGTCAGAGCATCGGGGAGCGTTGCGCAATTGACGGTGCGCAATCGTTTCTATCGACGTGTGTTAAAACACGTCCTATATTAAATCGTTGCTTTGGAATGTTTCGATGAGATTTCATTGGAACGAGCGTTATCACGACGTTTCTCGCTTTTCGAAAATATATTATCAAAAATACTCGAGCGGTTAAGACAATATGGGAATTATTTCTTTTTCTTTTCTTTTTTTTTTTCATTTTTTTTTTCAATTTGTAAAGCTTCCACGACGTTTAATTAAGCCGGATAGAAATGAAATTACGTTGGCAAATCCGACGTGGGTATACCACGATGTAGTTGGTTGAATAAGTAATTGAACGAAGAAAAAAGAAAAAAGAAAAAAGAAAAGAATAAAAAAAAAAAAAAAAAAAGAAATTATAGAAGAAAGGGAACGAAAAGTAGTAATGAGAAATAATAAAAATCGAAGCTCAAGTTGAGTCAATTCGCGGCGATTCTCTTTTCATCGGACGCACCGATAAAGAGCCAAGGCCGTTCTCGTGGCGCGCAATTCTTTTCTCGTTGTTGTTCCTTCTTTTTCTCTGTCTCCTTTCCTTGGCTTTTTTAGTCGCACTCGCGAGGTCGCGAGCCTCGCCAGCAGACAACCTTCGCACGATTCTTCGACTCCGCTGCGCTCGAACGGAGCCTGCGAAAGATATTCTTTCGATCGCATCTCTTTTCCTTCCTCGCCCTTCTTTTTTTATTTCGTGCTATCACTTCTTTTTCTTTACTTTCTCTTTCTCTCTTTTTCTCTCTCTCTCTATCTTTCTCTTTCTCTATCTCTCTCTCTCTCTCTCTCTCTCTCTATCTTTCTCTCTCTCTCTCTCTTTCTCTTTTCTGTTTACCATTGCTCAATGGAGTTCTTTTAAATAAATTTCAGAATCGATAAATGAAATAAATATTTTTGATTTTCATTCTTTTCCCTTTCATGATATTATGAATGATTCGTTACATGTCATCGAGAAAATCGTAATTAAATATTATTCATAATTTTTTCGATGATTAATCTTTCTCTCTCTCTTTCTCTCTCATTCTCTTTCTCTTTTTCTCCTTTTCACTTTGTTATTGAGTACATTTGACGTGTGCCGCGTGCAATCGCGCCGATGGATATTCCTGTCAAACTTTGCAATTTCACATCATACGTACATACATACATACGTATATATATGTATATATATATATATATATATATATATATACACACACACGCATGTAGACTTCAGGAGTATAACGAAAATGGCATGGAATCGAGAAACCTGCATATTTTAAGTTTATCGATAGCGTGCTCGTTTCGATTATACGCATAATACTTATTCCTAGAATAACGATAAATTAGGATGATGAAAATTATATCGATTAATGATCGTAGTTTCCATTGCAGTTCTGAGGGTCGTTCTATGCAGTTATCTAATTAAACATTGATATCGTTAGCGATGGAATAATATAGCAGAAGCAATAAAATACGTTTACCAGAGAACTCAAGTTTCTAGGTATATTACTGAATTTCCTATCTCTCTAAATGTATAATTATATATTTATATTGTAGGTATATTATAAACATATATCTGCATATATACATACATACATATATAGATACATACATACATACATACCTATGCGCATATATACATACATGTAAATACGCTTTTATCTATTTTGCATATATCATGTATGGTCACGTTTTCGGACGAGTTAAATTCAAATCGAAAAAAAATACGTTCGAATTTTAAATATCGCGTTTATTATATACTTCGTCGAAGCAAAAGAAGGAGAAAAAGAAGAAAAGAAAAGGAGAAAACGAACGAATGAATATACAAATAAAAAATAAAAAAAAAGAAGAAAAAAGAAAAATAAAGATGAAAAAAGAAAAGAATTTTATTTTCGTTTGATATAAATATTAAGCGAATGAATAACGCGAGTGACAATGACGGCTTTATTTAATCTATGCAAAAAATATATTGTTTGCCGTTCGATAACCCCTCCCCACCACTCGACCACCCACCCCACCATATCCCACCCGAAGAACGAGCAGTCTAACCCTAGCTTATTGGCGACGACTACGACGACAACGTACTCTTTATTACTTCCCATTTTAATTTTAATCCACTTTCGAGCAACGTTGTTTCTATTCGTACAGCAACGTTGTCGCGCGTTTTCAACACGTGTCGCGTGATCACCGAGGATGGAGAAGGAGTTTCAAAGGTGAAAAAAGAGGGAGAGAGTTTTGCCAATGGCAGTTCTGGAAAAGCTGAAGTCGAGAGAGAAAAAGAGAGAGAGAGAGAGAGAGAGAGAGAGAGAGAGGGAGGGAGAGAAGGTATAGAAAGAAATAGAAAAAGAGAGAGAGACAGAGAGAGAGAGAGAGAGAAAGAACGAACACGTAGTCCGAAGGGTTGTCGCGGACAATGGGTAGTAGAAATATCCTGGTCCGCTTTCGAATCGACGCGGGAATGATTTCATTAGGGCTCGTTCCCGCCTGAACACATACGACAACGACAACGACGAAAGAAAGAGAGAAGAGAGATAGAGGGGGGAGAGAGAGAGAGAGAGAGAGAGAGAGAGAAAGAAAAGGGAGAGGGAGAAAGAAAGCTCGTCGAGCCACAGAGGCGGAGTTAAAAAAATTAATACCATAGGGGTTGAACGTGATCTAACGACGAGGAAAAAGAAAAAAATGTCCTCGCTCGGGACTTAATTATTAGCTCGTAGGTACACGTTTTTTCCCCTACTTCTCCTCTTTTTTTTTTCTTTCTCTTTCTCTCTTGTTGTTGTTCTTTTTTTAACCCCCATCACCCTTTCCCTTCACACATTCGATCTTAATCCATCCGTTGAACCGCAGACGCGCGTATCTCAATATCATTTTTTTACGTTACTTGGAATTCAATCTTTTTTTTCTTCGTTTTGGAATTCATTTCTTTTATTTATTTTTTTTTTTTTTTTTTAAGCTATTTCTTGACAAGAGAAAAGAATCGAATTTTATGAGAGAGGGTTTATATAGAATATTTAAATTCCAGTTTGTTTTATTTTCAATGGCCCTCGCTAAAACGATGTTTTTAATTCTGTTATTATTACTTCATGCAATTTTTTATCTTTTTTATCGACGTCCATTCATGTTTTACTTCTTCGTTTTTACTATTTAGTTTCGTTAAAATCTTGTTCGCGGAAAATCTTTTTCGAACGGGATCGTGGAAAAGTTGTTTCTTCTCTCTAAAAGACGAATTTTTCTCAAGAGTAGGAAAAGGTCGACAGTAATTCGTACTCCCACGAAAGACCGTCCGTTCCACTTTTCTATTTTAACGGTACAAAAAAGAAGAAAAAAAGAGAAAAAAGAAAGGAAGAGAGAGAGAGAGAGAGAGAGAGAGAGAGAGAAAGAGAGAGACAAAGAGCGAAGATCCTTCTGGAGATTCGCCAGGCAACGATGTTTACCGCCGTAGAAGGCTAAAGTGGAGCTTCTAAAGAGGTGAGTTTCGAGCTTGCTTGCTTAATTGGAAAACCGAGCGGACGTTAAGGACCGACGATTAACTACCCTTATCGAAGTGTCGAAGAAGACGTTGGTATATCGTTTGAATTTTATTTTCTGGGAAACCAACAAAAGAATGATCCTTTTTATCTTTATTCTTTATTTTCTTCTCTCTTTTTTTTTTTCTTTTATTATTTTCTTTTTAACCTAAGATTTACGTTCAATAATGCTTCATTATCATGTATCAGTATCAGTATGATGTGAAGTGTGAATAGAAAAAAGAAACGAAAAAAGAAAATATGTCGATAAAAAAAAAAAAAAAAAGAGGCAACATCACTCCCTAATAGATATCAAGGTTAAACCGATAATTTACGTGCTATGCAAATCGTTTAAACGACCGAGTTAATCAATTTATGCAACGCTTTTCCAGACTCGCGCGTAAGTACGTTTTTTATCTTTTTTTCTTTTTTTCTTTTTTTTTTTTTTTGTTTCTCTCCTCGTCCGAATTAATTCACCTGTTGCTACGAGCTTCGGTATTAATGATTGATCGGCTTTCGTTTAAAATATTTATCGAGAATGATAGGTAAAAATAAGTCTAGCTTGGCGGTAATAATGAAAATCAAACGGTAAAATATAAACCACACATACGAGTGTGATAAGCGTGGTCGAAACGCGCAGATTGAAAGGGTTGAAATTACAGTTCAAAAGGTATGATTCCCGTGGGTATTCCCATCGGTGAGATCGTTTTACCTTTAATCGTCATTACGGGGTATTTCGACGATAAGGGACAAAGGAAAAGCCGTATCTAATGGCGAATAATTCGGATCGACGTTACATCAACGTTAATACGAGCATATTCACATTGACATCTGCATATGCATATGCATTTTCCTTTAATGTTACCATACATATAGTAGGTCTTGTTCGCGAAGTAATTGTTTTTATTTTTTTTTTTTTTACAAAACCATTCCGTGTCGCTAAACGACTAAGAGAATACTACGAGCGATAAAAAAGAGTGTGAGGGTGTGAGTGAGGTAGAGCTAGTAAAAGAAAAATCTGAGAAACTAAACGATTACGATCGTCAAGAGATTTTCGGTGAGTTTGCAGTAACAGAGTAGTAATACTCGCCGCGAGAGAAAATAAATCTAATGGCTAACGAGTTTTTACCGAGCTACGCGCTGGGGGCAATTAAGAAAGGAGGAGGTAGGGTGCGAGCTAGGTGAGTCAGAGAAAAAGGGTCTCGCTCTCGCTCTCTCTCTCTCTCTCTTTCTTTCTCTCTGTCTTCCTTTCTCTTTCTCTTTTTCTTACTTTTTCTGTTTGCCCGTGTTTTCCCAGGGAACAGGGGGAATCTGCCGTGTTACACGACATTCAACCTTTGTACCGCTAAACTACGGATAAATACTAAGGTTCCGTGACAGTAGACTCCGAGACTCTGAGGATAAAAAAGAAATAAAAGAACCTACGACGGGGTTGAAAGGGATGACTTTCTTATTTCTTTTTCTTCTTTTTTTTTCTTTATTTTTTATTTTTTATTTTTTATTTTTTATTTTTTATTTTTATATTCGATACCGTTCTCTGTCGTAATATCGCACTTAGAAAAAAGTTAAGACGTTACTTTATGAAAGTAATCCCATCGTTGTTTGTATTACTCTTTTATGTATGTGTACATCCAATCTTATTTTAAGACATCATTTTTTATGCCGTTTCCCGATAGATATTTTGCAATATGTCTTCGCGTGGCGCGTATACACAACCACAGACATATACATACACATACACAGGTGCGTATCAGCCTATTGGATACTTGCCCGCAATGTAAAAATAACAACAAAAATCCACGTCGTTGAGTTTATTTTGATCTCGTCCTGGTTTTTCGAGCGTTAACAGATACGCTCGTCGGACGTTCTTCTTTCGTGTAATCGCTTCGATAACTTTCGAATATATTTACTTGTGAACATTGAAAAAAAAAAGGAAGAAAAAAGAAAAGAAAAAACATTGGACGGAAGATCGACGAAAGAAAAGAGAAAACGAACAAAAAGAAAAGATAAAAAAGGACCGTAAACTACGTTAACGTATTTGCTATGATCGATCCAATCAGGTTCGAGATCGGTTTGACTTCGAAGGAGGAGAATCGTTGATCCATGACGATTTACATATACAGATAGATTAATACCTGCATATATATATATATATATATATAACTATATATATATATATATATATATATATATATATATATATATATATATATATATATATATATATATATAACTTACGTACATACATGTGTAAATGAAGGAACAATGATCGCAATGAAGGAAACGCTCGGATGACTACGCTTTCTCTAAGATCCGCCCCTGTCTGACGGTGAACGGGGAGGTTGGGGGGGAGAGGTATGATGGGAGGTACAAAAAGGGGGATGAGTGTCGAAGAGAATAAAGGAAGGAGGAAAAGTGGAAAGAAAGTGGGATGGAGGGGAAGAGGGGATGGGGGAGTAGGAGGGGGAGGATGTGTGTAGGTACCGTAGTCGAGAGCTTTCATGCCCGGAGTAATACCGCCGATCCGTACTCTCTATAATACATTTACGCTTCGGCCTATTATAATATTATGCTCGGAGTGTATTGTCTTTCCTTTTCCAGGGATAATGTTTCGTCGACACGCCAAGTTACGAGCTACCGGCGTAACTCTTTCGTTTCTCTTTCCACGATCATCCCTTTCCATCCTCCCAATCCTCCTCCATCCTTTCCTCTCCTATCAACTTCGCACAACCCCGTCGTCCTCTCTTTCTTTCTCCCTAGTCGGCAGTTTTATTTTGTTTTATTTTCAAAACCGTTTGCTTTGTTTCGATTTCACCGACACTCAACGAGATTGCATTGAGAAACACAATCTCGCTTAAACACAATCACGATGTAGGTTCGCACGTACAACGTAGGAAGTAGAATCGAGTACCGGTATATTCCTAATATAGTGATAGAAGGTGTCCTTTCTTTCTTTTTTTTCTCTTTTTTTTTTTTCTTTTCTTTAAATGACATTTTTGTTTTCTAATATGACGCGTTTTTAGCATGTACGATATAAAAATCTATAGGGTGAAAAACAGGATATTCTTAAATGTTAATCGGGTAATATTTCTTTTCTGTAATGGCATTAGATTAATCGTATTTTATTTATAGCGTTAATATGATAATATCTGGTGTATTATGTTGAGATAATTATTCTTTTTCTTTCTTTCAATTGCCTACATGTAACGATTACTTGCAACATCTAATTCAACAAGTTCACTTTTATTTTTTGTCTTTTCTTTTTTCTTTCTTGTTTCGAAGGATTCAACTTTTAGCGATTTATGTTTAGAGTGGTCCTTCGTTATGATTCTCTTCGCTTCTTTTTTCGTCATCCTTCTTTTTAGGTCGTATATTTTCTCTCTCTCTCTCTCTCTCTCTCTCTCTCTCTCTATCTTTCTTTTTCTATCTCTTTGCGTTTCTTTCTCTCTGAAACTTTATCTTTTCTTTTTTTTTCTTTTTTCTTTTTTTTTAAACAACCAGCCATTAGATATCAGAGTCTTCGTCCGACGGAACGAAGTGACTCGAAATAGCGAAAACAATTTCAAGAAATCTGCCCCGGCGAAAATTCGATTAGCCGCGGAAGATGGGCTCGAGTTCTCCATTTGTTTCGTTTCGTTTCGTTTCGTTTTATTTCCAACGGGCGAACTCCGTTTCTGTCGCGTTGGCGGCTTTTAATTACTCCTCCGTACTCTTGCAAGATCATCTACGTTCGCTCGTTCGTCCGTTCCTTCTTCTTCATCTTTTTCTTCATCTTCTCATGTTCTTTCTCTTCTTCTTCTTCTTCTTCTTCTTCTTCTTTACGAATCTTTTTTTTTCTTCTCCTTTTTTTCTCGTTATCTTATCGTCGAAAACGTTTAACTACTTTCAGATCGGCTATTCTATCGAGTTCTTGTTTGTTATTTTCTTTTAGGTTGTAACAGTAACACGAGTATTATTCTCGGAAGAAGGAAGAAAACGATAAAGCCGTCTAGTACGATCGTGAAAAAGGAAGTCGGTACTCTGGACTAGTTGGGAAAAAGTGGAATCATATTTTACGCGCATCACTGTGAGCGTCCTACTCGTCGAACAATGACGGAACATCGTGTCAATGGATAGGATCGCAAGAAACACGTTTAGATACTGTTCGTTCGCGCTACACGTCGAAGTAATCCTACCAAGACCTTACCAGGAAGAACGAGAACTCGTCTTGTATACGTAGGCTACCTTGCTATCTCGTGCTCGACAACGGCTAAAAAAAGAGACGGAGTATAAAAAAGAAGCAGCTCGTAATAGCCCTTTAATAGCGGAGTACTTTCGTATCGCCTTATTTTCCTTCGCCGTATACTATCCTGTTTTACCCTTTTTTCCATGATGGTAAAGAAAGAAAGGAAAAAAAAAAAAAATAATAAAAAAGAAAATACAAAAAAAAAAAGAGAGAGATATAGGGAGAGGAAAGAAAGAAAAAAGAAAAACGATAGGCGGATGGGTGGGTTCGCCGACGCGACTTTACCGGAGATTTATCGAGGCCGTGCCTGAAGGGACTAGGTGGGATCACCACTAGCCCCTTCCTTAACCATGGATTAGCTTTCAATTAGAGCATCCCGATGAGAGCTGGGCGTTAAAAAGAAGAATATTTATTGGCGTGGGAAGAACGACGTACGAGAGGTATTTTATAGTCGAAGGAAAATTTCCCTTTTGTGTTACGTGTTTGACGTAAGTTTTTTCTTTACTAAATTCCCAGATTAGTAAATGATGTAATTATGACAAAAATTGTGTACCTACCAAAGTTATATATAAATATATATATATATATACACATATATGTACATAAAAAAAAACTTATTCTTTTGTTGATATTATATTTGATCTAAATCATCGCCGAGTGTTCTTCTCTTAAGGATTATGAAGAGAAAAAAAAAGAAAAAAAAAATGAATAAATAGAAAAATTAAAAAAAGAAGGAAAAAAGGAAACGAAAAGAGAAAATTTGTCGAACAATAAAATAAGATCGGTCGTAGGAAAAGTAGTCTTATCTCAGTGGTAGCAACAACGATCCGGTTGTGAACGCTACGTTCTATAAATAGAAGGATAGAAGGAGAGAAAAAGAGAGAGAAAGAGAGAGAGAGAGAGAGAGAGAGAGAGAGACTGTTAGGAGCCCGATGTAATTGGTATCGGCAAAAAGTTTCACCGTACACAGCAGTTCAGCTCCTCCTTGCGACGGAAGCTGAGAGGAAAAGGAGAAGGCATAGACCTCTTCCTTTACCTCATCCTCCTTCTCTTCCTCTTTCTCCTCTATCCCTCTTCCCCTTTTCTCCCGTACTTTCAACAGATGCCTTCCCACGTTTTTTCGACGAGACATGTGCCCGACGCGCGCTTTCAAAGGGTTGAGAAAGTTACTAGCCCGCTCGACCTTACTCGACGTATCAAGTGAAAGAGAAATCGATTCGCATGTTTCATTGGAAATCCTTTGCGAAAGGGCTAAATTCGAAAATCGATTTTGTTCTCGCGGATACATACACACACATACACACACACACACACATATCTCCATCGTATAATAGTAGACATACATATACATATGTATGTACATATACATAAACAGACTCGGTCCAATCAAAACGTTAGGGTAAATCGAAACGTTCGTTCTTCCTCTTTACGAAACGAACGAGAACACCCTTCGTCGTCTTTACGATGCGTTTCATTCAACCCTTTCGCATCGAAGGGCGTCGAAGGGTAGAAACTTGATGTGGTTTTTTGCTTCCATTTTTTTCCTTATCTCATCTTCTCTCTCTCTCTCTCTCTCTCTCTCTCTCTCTCTCTTTCGATAGTATACAGGGCCTTCGGCAATGTAACCGTCATAATTTCAGAACGTTTTATCGTTAACAGACTGTTGAACAATCTTCGAGGGTTGGAAGGCATATTCCAATCCAAATGAAGTATTAAAAATATTTCTCGACGAACCTATATATTATATTCTTGTTGCAACATATCCGAAGCTCTCTACATTGAAATTATTAGACCGAAACCAAAGCAAAGCGAAGCGTTTTCGATATATTATATTTAATAAAAGCGAGAAATATTGTAAGCTAAGATATAGATAAAAGTTTAGCAACTTTCTGGGGAATACCTAAATGATTAATGAAAATCGAGAATTATAGGATCGATTTAAGACGATCCAATGATGACTAAGAAAGATATAACATTTTATTATGACCTTTTAATTTATTCGATCTATAATAACGTATTGATTCAATGAAAGCGTGACCCACCACCGTGTATGCGTAATCTGTTTACGTGCGTGCCTTAGACGCGTGCTTTTCTCGATTAAGATATAAGAATAGAAGGAAGATTAAAAAAATGGAAAGATATAACGAATGATAGAGTTAAACGAAATAGCCAAAGAGAAGAGATCATCGTTCATTACGAGTTCACGCGTTTCAACGATCGACCTTCGTCTTTCTCGAATCCATGGGCAGCGGCCCCAGCCCATTATCTCTTTAAAATAGCGATAATGCATGTGTTGGACGTCGGATTTGGTACATACATGACTGACCTTCGACGTATGGGTACGGAGGCTGGACTCCGTGGCGAAGCCCTTCCCGCAGATGTTGCAGTGGAACGGCCGGTTCTTCGCCCTTTCCACCTGGGCATCGTGATTCCGAAGATGTTGCTGAAGGTTCGATAGTTGGATGAAAGCCCGTCCGCAGTCCGGTAAATGGCACTTGTACGGTCGTTCACCTGTGAACAAATTTCGATTGTCGAATGTTAGAAAAATTAATTTTTCCTTTTCAAAATTATAATTTATTTATTTTCTTCTTCTTTCTTTTTCTTCTTCTTTTTTCTTTTCTTTTTTTTTTTTTTTTTTTTTTTTTTTATTGTTGTTGTTTTTGCCACACGCACACTTTCACACGATTGATATTATTGAAATTGATTTTAATGAAAAGAATTAATTTTTTTTTTTATGATTCCCCTAAAAACAGTCGATAATTACGAACAACGTGTAAAGACCAATATAGCTTAACGTGTGCCACGAAAATGTTCATCCTTTGGTCGATTAGCAAGGGAAAGAAAGTGAATCGTTGATGGCGCGCCAAGCGAAGAGGTTACTACGAAGGCACTCGAGCGAATCGTCTAAGCATTAGAAGTAACGAGCTTTAGTTAGAATTCGTGCTCTCGCGACAGACCGACCGACTGCCGAATCGGAATTGTTTCGGGTATTTGCTTATCGATAGTAGTAGTCATGTTCGAGAGAACGAATTTCGATGAGATTGCATACGATAGATGATACGTGGGATAGACAGTTCGTCGATGAGTGCTTTTCACGCTACGTATCGTCGGTTAAATACTATTTTACGTATATATCTAATATATACATACATATACGTGTGTGTGTGTGTGTGTGTGTGTATTTATTAGAAGAGTCCATTGGATCTTCGATGGTCAATTTTATCGAACGACAAAATTTTAAAGTTACATTTTCAATTTTGAATTTTATATAATTTATTAGTTTAGGATAAAAATCTTTCAGGAACATTTGGAAAAATGTATATTAGTAAAACATTACATTCCCTCATTTTTCTTAATTAATATACGTACGAGAAAGATAGACAGAGTTAGACAGAGAAAGAAAGAGAGAGAGAGAAAAACGAATTTCATCTATATTTTTACGCTTCGTATTTTTATTCATTAACACTTTAGCAACGCAATTTATATATTTCGCGGATAAAGTACCATACCTATGAGGGTGTCATAATGTGTGCTCGTAATTTCCGCGGTCCAAAAAAAAAAGAGACACGTGTAAATATGGGCATGTGTACGGAATAGTAAACCGTGAAAATAAATTCAGACATTAAATCGTCCTATCAGTATACCTCGTATTTTTTCTTTTTTTTCTTTTTTTTTCCTTTTTTTTCTTTTTTTTTTCCGCCGACATGCAACAGGTATCAGCATCCACGTCTATCGGCGAGTAAAGGAAAAGTTTTGTCTCCCGTTCGGCATTCCGGCCGTTTAAATCGAGTGCCTTTGATTTTTTCTTCCTCCCCTCTCTCTCCACCTTTCTACCCCTTCCCTATCTCTCATTCCTTGTACATTGAAAGATTCTTTTTTCTTTTTTCTTTTTTCTTTTTGCTTTCTTTTATTTTTCTCATTCTTCTGTACGATTGTTACGAACGACGATATTTCTTTTCGAAAGGGCAAAAGAAAAAAAAGAGAAAAAGAAAAAGAAGAAAAAAGAAATCGTTTGTAATGCTTTCGTTACGTTCTTTCATTGAACGCATTATCACGCATTCGTGACCGATCAAGCGAATAAACGAGATTGGCTTAATTTCAGTTAAGTTTTTCTTTTTTAATCCATTAAATTCCTTCACTTTTATACTGTGCCGTAAGTGCGTAAGGCTAAGAGCAAAGAAAAAAATTGTCTGATCAAAATCAAAGATGTTAATGATTCGATTATTTTTATACAAAACGAGTCCGGAAAAACCATCGTAGAATTTTATGAAAGGTTTCTTAAAAAAAAAAGGAAAAAAAAAAAAAAAAAAGAAAAAGAGAAGAGAAAAAAGAAAAAAGATTACAAGGAAAAAGTAAAAGAACCAAAGAAATTTCGTATATTCTTAAATAAATAAGTAAATTTCTTGAACGACTGATTTAGAATTTAAATATTTTGGAACATCAAAAACTTTTCGTTCATTTTCTTTGTCTGTCAATCAGTCAGCCATTGAAAAGTCAGTCAGCTTTATCTTGGTCTCCTAATTTTTCTTCTACTTTCCTTTCGGGAAAGCCTTTATTCTAATTCCCACGGGCTATTGGCTGAATTGAACTTTTATTAATATCGACATTCTTCCCTGAGCTTTTTCACCCCCAGGCACTTGATCGTTTTTGCTCTTCACTCGCTATCCTCTCTCTCTCTCTTTCCCCCTCTTTCTCCTCTCTCTTTCTCTGTCTTTCTCTTCTCGATCGGTCGGTCGGTCATCTCTGTCTCTGTCTGACACGCGAGCGCTTCTTCGACGAGGATTCATCTTTTATTCAGTCGCGTGATTCATCGAAGAATTCCATTATATCTAATTTAATAAAAATAACCTGTAGTGAAAGCGCAGGGAGATACTTGTTCGATCTTTCGTTTTTTTTTCTTTCTTTTTCTTTTTCTCTTTCTCTCTTTCTTATATTCTTTCTTTCTTTCTTTGGCCTCTTTATTTTTTCCTTGTAATCTTTATCTCTTTACTCTTTTCTTTTTTCTCCTCTTTTTTTCTTTGATCCAAGATCTTTTATAAAACTCTTCATTTTTTTTTCGGAGCGATTCGACACACTATATTTCATCATATTGCAGAGATTACGTTAAATGATAAGGACTTCGTTTTTCAAAACGCATAACACGTAATTTGCCTCGTTCGTATGTTACGTACGTAATGTTTAAATTCGAATGTATTATATTGTATATAACGTGAACGATATAAAATGATACAGAAAATGATAACGAATGATTTACGATCGCACAAAATAGAAATGCATTTTGAATGCGCTACTTTATTGAAATTTCTACGATTCATTTAATAATCTGTTCACTTGGTAGCTAGAGGGTTGGATTGGGGTGGAGGAGGAGGAGGGGAGGGGGTGGAGTATACTCCGTTATGCGTAATCGCATGTAATTAAGAGATACATGGATCTTTTTAAATCGATTTTTTTTTCAGATATTTAATTATTTTCGATAATTATTATAGTGATGCAATATTCAATAAGTTTATGCTTTTTTATAGCTAACGGAAGAAGCAGATGGCTGTACGTAATAGTTCCTTTTGTCTAAATCGACTTATAAGGCCAATGCTCTCTCTCTTGTATAAAACTATAATGGATATATAATAAGATGTAATAAAGGTGTAGTTAAATGGTTACAACGTTACTATTTACTTTCTCAGTTCTACTTTGTCTTTTTTTGCTTTCCTTTTTTTTTCTGTTTGTAAAAAACGCTTGCCTTTTTGCTTTCCTTTTTTTTTTCTGTTTGTAAAAAACGTCATTGTTGCTTTTTCTTCTTTTCTTTTAGTTTTTGTTTTCCCTTTTCTTCTTTCTCTTCTGATTGAACGCCCACAAAGTAAGTACATTATCTAATACGATATAAAGTAAATAAAAATGTTATATTTCGGTTATAACAGATATTAATAACAAATTACTTTTTAATTTTCATTTTTATTAAACACGCGTAGAATTCCAACGTTCATAATTCCTACGTTCTTCTTTTTCCTTTTTACGTGCTCCCCGTTTAGCGTTCCCCAAGTGTAATTGTGTTTTATTCGCGGAATTCAAAGAACGATATCGAAAGAAAAGGAAAGATACAGCGTTATACGGTTCTATAAGTACGCATTTCTTCTACGCGGACGTTCGCTTTATTGCCTGTTCTTTCTTTCAAGGCCGTATGTTTTCCTTCCACGATGCAATTAAAATCGAATTAATATGTGGCTACGAATACGATGGGGGAAAGTGGGTGGTTTCTTATTGTTGTCCGCTAATTACCGGTTGAGACTTTTATTTGTAAAGCAATAAATGCGTCTCCACATGTCTACGCTCATGTGTAAGTACATTATATTTGGCCCTTTTTTATTCATTCTTCTGTGCGTGTCTCGTTCCATCTTTCTCTATTTCTCTCTCTCTCTCTCTCTCTCTCTTTCTCTCTAATTTTTTTCTTTTTCTTTTTTTTTTTTACCAGATAATATGTTATATACAAAATAAAATATCTCGTTGGAATCGTGGGGAACGAGTCTTAATGTTTTTTTTTTTCTCGTACTTTCGTATTATCTATGGTATGAGCTAGAAACGCGACGTTATCGGTTATCGACGAATATCTATGTACATATCTACATAACCTTGACGAAAATTTAAAACTAAAATATTATGGGAGAAACGTGCGACAAATTTCATTGAAAATTATGAAAAGGATATAGTAATTAACGTGTAATGAAATTTCGAATATCTGAATAATATTTTTAATCGGCTTGTTTAATCGATATTACCTACTATTCGCGCAATAAACGCCGTTAAAACAAGCGATTAATTATCAATCGATCTGATGCCACGTAACATTTGCCGCTTTTTTCTCTCTCTCTTTTCTGTTTTTTTTTTCCAACATCCATCGAACTTCTATAATCATGTTTAACCGTTTGTTGTGCCAACAAATTTATGTGATTTTCTCTTTTAACAGTAAGTAACCTGTTAATTTATTTCTCATCATTAATAATTCATATAACGTGTCACTCGTCACTAAACAACCAACTATCAATGTCGATGATATAACACTTATTTTGTTATCTATCATTCAAAATACAATGACGATTAGGATAATCCTCGTGTTCTTCATAATTATCATGTTATATTTTACTAAGTTACTGATAATAACAATGATAATAATAAAAAAAGAAAAGAAGAAAAAAGAAACCAAGCTAAAAGAAAAAAAGAATCACTCTAAATGCTTGATCGCAAAAATGGAATACAAAGTAAAACTTTTCTATTCTTCGCTTCTACCATTTAATTTTTTTATGGAGATAAGAAAAACTTCGTTTCATTGAGAAAAGGAAACAATTCCCTTCTTTAATAATGCCTTCTTCCTTCTGATAATAATTGGTGTTGCCGCATGCGGGAAAAGAGAGAGAGAGAGAGAGAGAGAGAGAGAGAGAGAGGGATACGAAGAATTATGATGAAATTTAAAATCTTGCGTGCCAACCGGAAGGACGAGACTAAGGAGGGGTGAGGGGTAAGGATGAGGGGAAGGGAAGATGAGGGGAAGTAGGTGGCGCCGATGTTGCCACGTAAAAGGGTCTCTATCCCAACCCTTTGAGACCCTTTGTCGAGGAATAAGAATTACGAATTGTAAAGAAGTTTTGATGAATCGGTGCACTCGACCGGACACATTCGCCCTCACGTTCGCCCTGTAGCTTTTACTTGCTCGCCTAGTTACCTTTTCGACCATTTTTCAATTTTCACGCACGCGAAAGCACGGACAAAGCATTACAACAATACATTTGTAATGATAGCGATGATACAGAACTTTAATCATTGAAATCTTCGTATTGTTTTTATTTTATTTCGAGATAAAAGATTTAAATTTAAATAATATCGTATATAAATATGTGATTCCATTGAGTATTTTATTTCATTATTTCATAGAATATGTGTGTCATTACGTGGATAAAAAAATGTATCGGTCGACGAGCATTATCTAATTTTCACGGTTGATTTCGTTATGATCTGCATTCCTTTCGACGTGGTTTTATACGTAACATTATTGCATTTCCGGTCGTCTTTTCGAACGGGATATCAAATGACACTGACAGGATGTTAAAGTTGTTTTTTTCTTAGATAAGATATATATATATATATATATCTTATAAGATATATGTATATATATATATCTTCAGGTATCTTTATTTATTTAACTTCGATATGTTTCGTCATGATAATTTTTCAATCAATCGATAGAGCCATGACTTTATAAAAAATCCGATTAATTTTTCCTCTCTCTCTCTCTCTCTCTCTCTCTCTCTTTCTACTACTCCGCATCATTCACGTTCATATTGGGTTTTGATAGATTGCGTTAATAGCTTGACGCGACGAGAAGCGTTCAAAATGATCAAATTGCCAAAGTTAAGCTCGAATTTTTATTTCTTCTTCCTTGTTTTTTTCTCACTTCTTTTTTGTTTTGTTTTTCCCCGTGATAGAAGAAAATTTAGCCACTTTTTCTCGTCGTCAACCTCTCTGACCACTCGTCAAAATCACCGGGATTGCAAAAAGTAGGTAGAAAGCACGGAAAGCCGGCACGTGGTTGGACGTGTGAGTAGGAAACAGGCTGGATTCGCCACCCTCCAACGTTCTTCCATGCACTCTCCCTACTCTCTCTCTCTTCCCCTCTGGCCACCCGTTTGTTCGTTCGTTCGTCCGCCCGCTCGCCACCCCTTCACTCTTCACCATCTCTTTCCTTCGTTCGTTCACTTCGCTCGACTCTCCCACTTCGTCCGTGGAAACAACCACCCCCTCTCTGTCCTCACACACGCTCGCCCACCAAGCGGCCCTCCACGGCCCACTACACGTCCACGCCAGAAAATTAATGTCCCCTGCAATCCATGTATAATGCATTCGCATTTCGTTCAACGAACAAATGAACGCACCGCTAGAAAATTTACATCGTCCCTTTCTCTCTCTCTCTCTCTCTCTCTCTCTCTTTGTCTTTCTTGCTATTTTGCCTTCTCTGTTGGTCGCTCTTACTATCCTACTCTTATTTGATTATTGCTCCCTAGCTTTCGACTTGGACTTGCCTGTTAATGAAAATACTGAATATAGTCGTCGTGCTTTTTGAACACTTTTTCCTTAACAATCAATGGGTGCAAATGTTTTTATTATTTTTCAATTCGTATTCGGGAAAATTCTTTTTTATTATCTTTTATTTTTGTAAAAACTATTTTTATTTACAGAGGTTATGACGGAAATAATAAATTTCATCCTTTTCCTCTCTCTCTTCTTCTGTTTCTCTTTCTCTCTTTCTCTCTCTCTCCCTTTTTCTCTCTCTCTCTCTCTCTCTCTCTCTCTCCATATATATATATATTTTTTTTTCTTGTTTTTTTTTTTTTAATCCTATCTGCATTGATAGATCACGATTCTCTTGTCGCTTTTTCTCGATCTGTTTCACATTATTTCATCCGTCCATCCAACCAGGCCGACGAGGCGGCACATACGTACTTATATACCTACATAAAATCGTGCGCGTGTGCGCGTTAGGCCGATCGGCCCCAGCTCGAAACCCTTATATATTGTATCTCTTTCGCTCTCTGTGCGTTTCCCAGTCTGCCGTTTGGCCACCCACTATCGACCCACCGTCATTGAAATACCGACTGAAAATCATTAAACTGAATGCGCTCACATGCACCTGCGTCATGCATACTGACACTTTTTGCTATATATATATATATATATATATATATATATATATATATATATATATATATATATACATATATATATATGTCTATACACACACACACACACACATATGAACACTCTGCACACCCTTTGCCTCTTTATGTTCGTACCGTTCTCTTTCTTTCTCTTTCTCATTCTCTATTTCTCTCTGTCTCGCTCTCTCTCTCTCTCTCTCTCTGTCCTGCCCCGCCCCGCTTGCTCTCTTCTCTTCACCTCTCCTCTTCTGTCACCTCTCATGATTCTATGATACTCATGAAACTATTCGAATGTTCGAACGATAAAAGCGTGAGTGAGCATAAGTATACAATTTCCAACAACGAATCACAGCCGAATTGGCAAAATGCAAAGGATCTGTTTGAGACATAAAATAATCGTTTCGAGTCTGATTTTTCCTTTACGATTGTTATAATTTTTTGTTTCTTTTTTTCTCTCTCTCTCTCTCTCTCTCTCTCTCTCTCTCTCTCTCTCTCTCTCTATACGTACCAAAAGACGATTTGTCAGATCGACAAAGGGGTTGAAATTAAATGTTAATCAATAATTCATTTATTTATTTTTCTTTATGAAATAATGTTGTTCAACGAGACTGCTTTTCTATTTGTAAGTCTTCTTTCTATTTTTATTGCTTAATAACTTATTCTATCGTTCTCACGTTAGAGACACAAGCGATCGAACGAATGAATAAGTAAATAATCGTGAACATACATAGCTGAAAGGTAAATTCCTTGGAGACTTGTATATAGCTTTTACAAACGTTCGTTCTT
>NC_062195.1:7684600-7712100 GCF_912470025.1 Vespa velutina
AAGTTTACTAGATGGAAATCTATATCTTATTTTACGGTCGACCGTACCCAATATTCTTGACCCGGCGCGGCGGAGCGGCGTGCCGCACCGCCTCCGGCAACTCCGACTATACTATGCTCGATCCGTTAGAAAATGGCCCCCGCGTAAATCTTCCCATCCAAGCTTCCCGCAAGAGATTCGACATGAGCGTTAGATGTTAATGATAAGGACATGGGATAAACGCGTATCCTCAATATCGACCCTGACGAATCGAAGAAAGTTTCAAGGAAAGTCTTTCGTGACTCTTCAATTTTTATATTTTGAGTATTTTCTATTAATCTTTTTTCTTCTTTTTATTCATATTTTTTATCGTCCTTCTTTATTTCCTTCTCCCTCCTCCCTCCGTTCCACTCCATCCTTCGTCCCGTTTTCTCGTGTCTTTTCTGGTTTCATCAATTTTCTCTTTTTTCTTTATTTCTTCTTTCACTTTGTTTTGTTTCGTTTCATTTTGAGTCAAACATTTGAATCATTTAGATACAAATTTTTGATCTCGCATTTAATTACTATTTCCTCGATTGAAATGGTTTTAAAATGATCGAGCCGTTGTTTTGATTTTTTATTTCTTTTGTTTATTTTCTTTCTTCCTTTCTATCTTTCTCTCTTTCGTTATTTTCCACTTTCTCACGGGTTTTCTTTCAATTTCAATTTCTATCAAGAAGCTAAAGATTCGAGTCGTATCTTCAACATCTTTTTTTTTTTCTTTGACGTTTACGTTCAATAGTTTTTTCGTGAGTGAATGTGTATGTGAATGTGAATATATATATATATATATATATATACATTAATAGAAGCAATAAGAAATGCAGAGTAATTGCAAATGCGACGGATACGCGCCGTTGATTCTTAGCGGATTTAACGTTCCCGCTATAATATACTAATAACCGTTTATAAGCGCGCATGCTTGCGCATTCACTCGAATGTATTCTCGATCCTTTGGAAGTGGAAAAAGAAAAAAGAAGAAAAGTACTAAAAAAAAAAAAAAAAAAAAAAAAAAAAAGAAAGGAAAAGAAAGAAAAAGAAAAAAGAACAGGAAAACGAAAAAAAAGAAAACGTTTATCGGCTACGTCGCTACGTCGTGGCATTTGTCGAGGCGAAATTATTGCATTCGAGGCTAAGGAGTATTAAGTATCCTTAACCTACTGACCGGTTCCACACGCTGTTCAACCTAACTAAAACATGATTCGACGACGCTTATTGAAGATAGTACTTACTTACTTACTTACTTACTTACTTACTTACTTACTTTATTTTTGTGAAGGAAGAAAAAAAGGAAAAAAAAAAGAAGGGGGGAAAAAATCACTTTCGTGCAGGATTAGAAAGTTAATCTACATTTCGCTTACCGATAGATACGCTCACTAACTTCATCAGCTAACGTTCTTAAATGCTTCGTCTAATTTCTTTGAAACCACTTTTTAAGATCAGTATTACTATAACTAATCAATTGAAATCTACTCCTTTGAATATACTTTTATAACAATCATACTTGTTCATAAATGTGATATATATATATATATAGAATGTTCATTAGGTGTAACGTTCATTATAATATAAATAATAGACGTAGATATATTATAAGGATAATTTGTAGTTACGTCATTTGTATTAGGGTATAAGGTTATTATGTACGAAGTTAGTAAGGTCTTAAATCGATAAAAATCACATATTACTTTTTCTTCTTTCTTTTTCTTTCTTTTTCTCCTTTCTCTCTCTCTCTCTCTCTCTCTCTCTCTCTCTCTCTCTCTCTCTTCTTGATGCGAATTAATGAATATTTTATGATAACGACCGTGGAATGAATTTTACTGCGCGCTACGTGGTAGGTAAAGTATGGTATTGTACGAGGTGAGGAAGAACAATGTGATGGTTTTTTTCTTTTTTCTCTTTTTCCATCGACGAAACCTCGTACGACATTCCACTTTGTTAGAAAGAATTTGTCTCCTCGTCGTTATGAAGGAAAGTGGGATACGACATTTTCCTTCGCGAAAAGGGTTAGTAACGAAAGTAAGTCAGTAACGCGAGGGTGAGTCTTCTGTCGATTTTGGGGACTAAAACGTAAGCATCCTCTTTAAGCATTTTAAAGAACGATCGAAGTAATCAGCATTTTGACGGCGTACATCCACATGTATTATCCTCTCAATAATAAAATTTCTAATTAGCTCGATATAAACATAACGAGTAAGCGAGCGAGGGAAAGAGAGAGAGAAAAAAAAAAGAGAGAGAGAGAGAGAGAGAGAGATAGATAGATAGATAGATAGAGAGAAAGAAAGAGAGAGAGAGAGAGAGAGAGAGAGAAAGAGAGTTTATCGTCTCCGAATGCTCGCTCGAAAAGTAAATCGACCTTGCTTTTTCTGCGACGAGTTATGTATATGTACGTACATCTATATACATTTATTACTTCTAACCGCATCTTGAACTATTCTATATCAGTAACAGAAGCGATAAGATAGCCGTTGGAAAAATGTAAATCTCATAGCAACAATCTGAAAACACACTCTGGATTTGCGAGATATGGAAAAAGTTATCGTCGTACGTTGAAAAACATTGGAAAAAGCGCAGATCCGTACGTTTTAACGCGAGAAATTCCTTTGCGAGTATATCATCGTCCATTTGTTAAATATGTTTAAGATAGAAAATAAATAAAAATCATTTAGTATTAATTTCTAATATCTATTATTTTAAAGAATTTTAAGGATATCGAAAGTATGAGAATTTAATATCGGATTGTCACTAGTTCCTTCATAGTTAGGTATATTACATGGCGTACGTTTCGGTCACGTGATTTGGCCGGGTATGCAGGATCCATTAAATTTTAATTAACCGTGCAGAGATAGATAGATACATAGATAGATAGATAGATAGATAGATAGATAGATAGATAGATAAATAGATAGATAGATAGATAGATGGAAAGAGAGAGAGAGAGAAAAAGAGGGAAAGAAAGAGATAAAAAGGAAGTAAACGAAAGCATTAGTAATTCTATGGTCTAGGTTTATAATTCTATGGTCCAGGTTGTATCATCTCGTAGTAATTTCATCGATCATTAATACTAACGAAGATGTTAAATGGAATAGTAAGATAATAAGCATGAACAGGTTTCTCACGTAAGTTTTACATTAAAAATGATTTTTTTGTGTTAAAAATGGCTTTCTTATTTCTTTTTTCTTTTCTTTTCTTTTTTCACGCTACGATAAACCAAACGATGAAAATATGAAACGATGAATATCCTTTCTCGTAAAGAAAGAAATATCATATATTTCGTGACGTTAGTTCGAAATATGTGAAAAAAGAAGAAAAAAAACGAAAATAGATAAATAAATAAATAAATAAATAAATAAATAGATAAATAAATAAATAAATGTAATCCTTTTCTGGAACTATATTCTTAAATTGATCGGGAAAAGAAACTTCAAAACGGTAAGAGAGAGAGAGGGAGGGAGAGGGAGAAGAAGGTGGCGAAAAATTTCAAAAGAAAAACGATTATCAATTGGCATCGGAAGGCAACTTTGGAAGAATTTATTGATACTCTCGTTTGGTATCAACTCAAAGAGGAATCAAGTAAACAGTGTGCACCGAGATTTCTTATCGCAAAACGCACGCAATCTTTTAGTGCACGTACAGTGACAATGGCGTGCGATCGCTCGGAGGTGACCTTAAAAAATGCTGACGTGGCGAATGCCAGCTAACTCGAAGCAACAACTGTTCGTAGGATCGCTTTCGTAACGAATCACCGTTACGAGGATCGGTGAGAAGGAATAAAAAAGAAGAGAAAGACGAAGAAGACGAAAAAAAAAAAAAAGGAAAGAAATTTTACGAGGGGAGGTTGCGTTTCGTTTCGACAAGAAAAAGAAACAAAAAAAGAAAAAAAAAAAGATATAGATAAAAAGGGGAATGCAAGAAGGAGAGCCAAAGGGGGAGAAAAAAAAGCGTAGGCGTATTATCGACGTTAACGTCCCTTCCCTTCTCCTAAGCGTGGTATAGAAAACGAATGCCGTGGCTCTATTCAAATTAACCCTCATGGAAAAAATGTAGAGCCGCGGAAGGGTTGCCAGGCCGAAATTAGAATAGACCCGTCGATAGTCCTATCGTCTATGCATATGCGCCATGACTACGTTAATTTTTTTTTTCTTTTTTTCTTTTTTTCTTCCTTTTTTCTTTTTTTCTTTCTTTTTTTTTTTTTTTTTTTTTTTTTTTTTTTTTTTTTATTATAAGATCACGTTCGACGATCTCTCTTCTTCTCTTTCCTTCTCCCTAGTTCTTTTTTCCTTTTTTCTCTCTCGAATAAATGTTCCATTAATTAACTCGATGATCCAACGATGATTGGTAGGAATTATAATAATTTAGACTATGACTTTTTTTCTTTTATTCGAAGAAGAATGAAGAAAGAAGGATATGTTGAAAGCCAACCCTTGCGATTGATTTGAACCGTTGCACTCATAATACGAAATTAAAAGAAATAAAGTAAGGAAAAAAGAAAAAAGGAAAAAGAAAAAAAAGAAAATGATCAGCCGCTGTAGGTAAAGCACGTTACGTATATTGATTTGGTATAGAATATGTACAAACGTAGCCGTCAGAATTCGGTGCAAATTCGGAAATTGAATGAATGTTTGGCCGGTACGAGTAAACGTTAGAACTAATATTATTGGACTAAATATTTACTCTTCGCGGACGATGTATCGCTTAATTACTTCTTCATCCTTCTATCTTCGTTCTACCGATCGGCGATCGACCCTATATCGAAAATGATAATTCTAATCGATTGCTAATATCGAATTGGTTCATGGTCGCGATGTTATCATCATTAAAGCCAATGCGAAAGACGAAAGATAAAAAATGTTCTCAAGAACAAAACAAAAAATAAAAGGTGGAGCCAAAAAAAAGGGGTAGTTCCTTGCTTGCGATTACCGACTTTTCTTAATCTTTTATCAGATTCTTGAAGAAGGTACGGGCCGTTGTTGCTCTTTCTTTTGCGTTGACTTTGTCGGGTTCGCAAGAGAAGGTAAAGAAAGAGAGAAAAAGAGAAAGAGAAAGAGAAAGAGAGAGCGAGAGAGAGAGAGAGAGAGAGAGAGAGAGAGAGAGAAAGAGAGAGATGAGGAACGTTTTCGTTGCTTTGATTTTTCTCGAGACGTCTGACGAAGCATTCCGTCGCATGAATTCTTAAACGGGCAAAATTACCGAATTAAAAGTGCGAGGTAGACAGAAAAAGGAGGCTCGCGAGGGTGACGGCTCGTCACAGAGAAAATCGAGTTGCCTCTGCTGTTTCTGCTGTTACTGATGGCGATGTTTCAAAAGCACAGAGATATAGGAAAGTGGGGAGAGATGAAGGGGTTGAAAAAAGGAGAAATTCGACGTCTGAATTCTAGATCGGTTGTCCTTTTTTGCTTCACTTTACGGTGGCACCTCGTAAATAGGAATATGCAGACTCGTTATGAGAACGCGAGTCATTTGCCAGAGTCGAAAGAGAAAGAAAGAGAGAGAGAGAAAGAGAGAGAGAGAGAAAGAGAGAGAGAGAGAGAAATAGATAGACAGACAGATAGATAGATAGATAGACAGAGAGAAATAAAGAGAAAGAGAGAAGTACAACCCCTTTCGCGAAAGAGCCTTAATTTTTATTCATGCACAGGCGAAACGGTAATTTTTCGCGGCATTAAGTGGGCTTTAAAATTGTCCGGTCAATTTCGTCGTGAATACGTGATCCTTTTTTCAAATGATACTTTAGCCAGCCGGCTCGGCAATCGAAAGGGATGGGGGGAGAGGAGGGACTGTGTTTTGTCGTCGTTGAGCTTCGATGATAACCATACAAAATTACTGGTGCATAAGAGAACCTCTTCGATCCTCATCGATACTATTCGTGTAAATTTGGAAATTTGAAAGTAACCGCATTTAAAACTTTAATGAGACCTATAAGATCCGAAAGAATAAAGATAGAAAAGTATATTAAAAATTTTCTATTCTTAGACAAGCGTTTAGAACTGGATAGGATAGATCGATCGATATTATAATATATATATATATATATATATATATATATATATATATATATATACATATATACACACACACACACACACACACATATATATATATGTATATATATATTCACATATGAACGGTCGTTCAGAAGAATTGGGAAGAGAAAAAAAGTAACGAAAGTATGTAAGTACCTAAGTACATATCTCTTTTTTCTTTTTCTAAACTTAATCGACACCCTTCCCATGAATTTCGAACGGTCTTTTTAACGAGTTATCGCCCCCTCGAAAACTGATTAGAAGCATGCGTTCGATCGTGAGCGTGGAATAGACCGATCATTAGATTTTCCTGTCGAAATTGAGTTTTGCTCGTTGCCGAAGGGATAATCTTTGCCAGGCAGCAGCAACCCCTGTATATGTAACTGTGTTTAACGCTGGCCACACTATATCTATAGAATACTCACAATCACAGACTACGTGAGTGCATGTGCAACGTTCAAGCGAGCGGACGAACGAACGTACGTACGTGCGCGCGCTCGCGCGCGCGCCTATTCGACAGTGGCGACACGCGTAACTTCGCTTCCATTATTGAACGATCGGGCAATCGAAAAATTCCCGCGCTTTTTTGCGCGGTCCGAGTTCGGTGGGGCCATCGGCTTTCCTATTGGATGCCGCAGCGCAGTCACCCTCGCACGGACGCCAGGAGAGGGATGCTTGAGAAGATGTTCTCGTTCTCTCTCTCTCTCTCTCTCTCTCTCTCTCTCTTCCTCGTTCGCTTGGTCGTTCCTCTCTCTCTTCCTCCCTTTACACCCTCCGTTCGTATTTGTCTAGTCTGCAGCTATTGACCGGGTATCGATATCGTCGACACTCGATATTATATTCGCCATTCCTTCTATTCTCTTCATTCCTTTATCCCCTCCTACTTGCCCGATCCACCCCTTCTCTCCCTTAACTACCCTCCCTCCTCTACACCACCTATTGTCCGTTTCACCTCTCGCACGCATTCTGATAAATTTCGGTTAATGAATTATATATGTGCCATATATATATATATATATATATATATATATATATATATATATATATATATATATATATATATATATATACATGGCACATAATATATATGTATTATATATATATATATATGTATTATATATAATGTATATAAACATAAAGGCCCGGGAATAGAGGGTGAGTGCCGAGAGAGAACGAGAGAGAGAGGGAGAGAGAGAAGCAGTAGTCGGTCGCAGCGAAGCAGTAAATTCCCGCCGTTTTTTGAATCCAATCGACCAATCGCGCCACACCAGAATCTCGTCGAAACGAGAGATCAATACGCCGCGTAAATGCCGTATCGGGACTATATCGGAAGGAAAGCGGTATGCGCGGTTTGCAAGCAGCCGTTTGTCGGAATTCGAGCTGTCGGGAAAATGGTGGTTGGTGGG
The DNA here is from genome assembly GCF_912470025.1 of Vespa velutina. Classification (NCBI taxonomy): domain Eukaryota; kingdom Metazoa; phylum Arthropoda; class Insecta; order Hymenoptera; family Vespidae; genus Vespa; species Vespa velutina. The sequence continues at coordinate 7,692,048 of NC_062195.1, forward strand.
TAACGAGGCACGAACCGCCCGCCAATTTTTGAATCCGTGTCGGCAGATATTCCGGATGACACAGGGAGATATTAAAGAGGGAAGCTGCATTCGATCGGACCAAAGATATTCTCTTCGGTCTTTACTTGCTATCAATTTTTACGTCTTTTCTCCTTTGTTTTACGTTTAGAGGGTAATATAAAAACGATGCTCAAATAATGCTCATCTCTGTGTCTTTGAAGATTTTATCGATCATAATTAAAGTTAACCTACATCGAGACGAAACCTACATCGATTAAATTAATCTATTGTAGTAATTCTATGTAATATAGTTTATTTTATGATATTATTAAATGTCAAATAGAAAAGGACTATATACATATACATATACACATATACATACACATACATATACATATACATATACATATACATATACATATACATATACATATACATATACATATACATATACATATACATATACATATACATATACATATACATATACATATACATATACATATACATATACATATATATATACATATACATATACATATACATATACATATACATATACATATACATATACATATACATATACATATACATATGCATATGCATATGCATATGCATATACATATATAATACATATATATACACACACATGTGTACGAGATCGTTGAAACTTGGTATTGTTTAAGTATACATTAGTTGTGTAAATGTTCCTATTTTCAAGAAAGAGCCGTGGGCGTACGAGTTCCTTTAGTTCCTTTAAATACAATGACGTTTACATCGATGAAAAGGTGAAAAGTCGGAGTCGCATATGCGGCACCGAAGTTCTCGCGTGTACGATCTAGCACGCGGTACGTTTTGAGCACCTAGTATATGCAAGGTGGTGCGGGAGGGCGGAGATAGCCAGGGTGGTTATTAATGTAAGGGGTGGCTGAGCAGTAGTTATTTGGCCATGGGTGGCCGCGAAAGAGAAGGCTGCGTCGAGAAGTGGGCGGTTGGGTTGGGCGGTGGGCTAAAATCAATGCGAGCCCTTCTTTTATCCTGAGCTACGGCCAAGAAAGACGAACTTTCGAGCAAAGCCTTCGTACGAGCGCGTTACCGTCACACGTATGCATACGACCAACGAAGAAACAAACCGAACCGAACCGAACTGAACCGAATTGAATCCAACCGAATCGAATCGAATCAAATTAAACTGAACATTTTTACTTTTACGTTTATTTCGTAAAATTATCTATTTATTTTTTCTTCATATTTTTTCGATAATTATTTGTACATTTGGCAATTAAAATAATTCGCCGAGTGAGTAATATTCACAATTAATTCTCGTCATTGTCGCGTATTTGAAACTTATGTATAAATAAAACAAAAAAAAAAAGAAAAAAAAAAAAAATATATATATATATATATATATATATATATATATATATGTATCTTTGTATGTAAGAGAAAAAAGAAAAGAATTTGAAATTATCTGAGGTTTATCAGAGATTTATCATTTTTCAATGAGTGAACAATACTTGTGAAGGATATTTGAGTGATCTCTTAGAAATTATGATTAGATGCGGTTTTAAACGCCTACTTCGTCGTTACTTTGAAAAGAGCACCCTCTCTTCGCCCCTCGATTAAATAGTTAGCATGCCAACGAAGACTCGCTTTTCTTTTCTTTTCTCTTTTTTTTTTGATCTTTTTTTTCTTTCTTTTTTTTTTTTTTTTACTACTTCACGGTCCTAAAACAAATCTTAGCTGAGATCGCCGAGATTTTTCCAAGGGTCGATTCGTATATACGGTTACGAACGTTCGCTTCAAGGCTAATACCTTCCGACTGACTACGTTCATCCCTTAATGAAATTCTTTCTATCTCGACGCGAGCGATCGGTTCCCGGTCCGCTATCAGTTTTTCTCCATCTTATACCTTTATTGCGAATCCTTTAAAATGATCGATACATCAGTACACTTAACTCATCTTGTAATAACGAGATTGTTTCGCGAGATTATTTTCATCAAGGTTTATTTTATTATTGATATAAAAAAGATAAGAAAAAAAAAGAAGAAGTAGTTCCGTTATGTTAAAAATATTTTATACTCGTTTATAAGAATATTTCTATTACATTAGAAAGAAGCGTCATAATTGATGATGAAGAAAGATGAAAAAAGAAGAAGAAGAAGAGGAAGAATAAAACAAAAAATAAAGAAGAAATTATAAATGAACTTACCCGTGTGTAGCCTGGTATGTTGTTGCACATGGCTAAGTTGTTTAAACCTGCGGTCACAGTAGCTGCACTTATAGGGCTTCTCGCCGGTATGAACCCTGATATGCTGCACGAGCTGATGATTGCTCGAGAAGGACTTGAGACATTGCTGGCACTGGTGTGGTTTGACCTCGTTACCGGTGATCATGCCCCCGGGTCCGACGCCAACGCCAACACCGACGCTGAGACCCGCGAGGCCTCCTGCGACGCCACCCCCGGGTCTTGCCGTCAGTGCGCCAGCACCCAGCTCCCTCGCGTGCATCTGCATCGCGCTCTTGTGCATGAAGATCTGCGAGAAGAACTGCCGGGGTTAGTTGGTACGCTGCACTTTTCGTCGAGCAACGGAGAATGGCAAATCAACCCTAAACTCGTTTTCTCATTAAGTCTTAATTCATTCGTTCTTTGCGTACGAATGATAATCGTAATGATAATGTCCTCATTTTGCCATATTATGTATATAAATAGATACATAAATATGCATTTTACATTCTTTCTACTTTAAAAGAAAAGAAAAGAAAAGAAAAAATATATTCTACCAATAAAAATTATTGTTATTATTATTATTATTATTATTATTATTATTATTATTATTATTACTCGCATGCATGACTCATTGATTCGCTCGATCCAATGACTAAATCACTCGTTTATCGTTCTATCGTATTCTATCGTATTTATATATTTAGTCTCAAGGATTATAGAGAGAGCTTCAAAAGCTCCGTTGAATACATGTCAATTATGATCCCTTAAAGGAAGGATCTTTCAATAGTTTAAGTATAGTACGAAGAGAGAAAGAAAGAGAAAGGGAGAGAGAGAGAGAGAGAGAATGAGAGAGAGAGAAAATGAGAGAGAGAAAGAATAAATGAGCTTTTCAGATTATAATTATTATAATATATATATACAATATTATAATATTGTAATATATACATATATATATTATATATATATATTATATACATATATATATTATATACATATATATATATATATATATATATATATCGTATTCGGAACTTTAATAGGAATATTACTTACGTAGCGGCAGAAGTTTAATACCGCCGGCACCGGCATTGAAGTCAGAGGTCATCGCGCCGATTCTTTTTCTCGTTCTGTCGTACGATATCGAATCGTTCATTTATCATAACCAAAATTACGTAACGAAAGTTCTATGAAAATGATCTAACGGCCTACATAATGCCTCGTTAATTTTTATTACGGTATTATGTTTACGATTGCGTCGAATACAATTTATTAAAGAAAAAATTGTGTATTCGACGCAAAATCTTAGTCGCACTGTTACCTGTATTATACACTACGAAACGATATTCTCTTAATATTAATAAAATAAAAATGGATAAAACTTATTGAGAAGCGCCGAGAGTCATTTCTCGGTCCTGTACTTCGCGGGACGTAGGAAAACGAAACTGTTGGAAGGACCGAGACGATGAGAAAGAAGAACGTTCGGTTTAGGCCACGTCCTGGAAGAACAGGTGTTGCTCCATCAGCGAGTGTGGGTGTGGGTGAACGAACGAAAGGGTTAATGTTATACACAAGCGAGTTACAGTCCAGAATAAAAGTTGCTTTGAATTTTGTGCCTGTTAGATGAGAGAAAAAAAGGGGAACAGAGGGAGAGAAAGAGAGAAAGAGAGAGAGAGAGAGAGAGAGAGAGAGAAAGAGATAGAGAGAGAAAGAGAGAAAGAGAAAAAAGAGAGAGAAACAGCTTGAAACTTGAACGGAATTAAAGTGAAGAAAAGAGAGAGAAAAAGAACGAGCGAGACAGAGAGAAACAAAGATAGAGAGTGAGAGAGAGAGAGAGAGAGAAAGAGAGAGAATCAGAATAGCGATAGGCGGTGGAACGGCAATGGTGTGGGAAGACGGCAGAGGATTTTATTAAAATATGTTAAAACTGTAATTAAAATCGAAAAATCTCGTGAGAAGTTTTAAGAATCTCACGGCACCCTTCTTCTTATGAGTGTAACGAGGAGGATCGGAGGAGAAGAAGGTGAAGGCGGAAGAGAAAAAGAAATAAGGAGAAAGAAAGATAGAGAGAGAATTGAAATTGTCACCGGGGGTTCTCAAGTTTCTTTGAGTTTCAACCCTTTACTTTTGGTTTCAGCTAACGGCCGATGGTTGACTGCTTACGATCGACACTGGGCATCCCTGACTCTTAATCCCCGTGAGAGAGGGAGAGACTGTCAGCCGATTTTACTCGTCGTCTTTTTCCTCAAGCTTTTTCTACTATCTCCTCCGTCACCTCTTCCCACTTTCTCCCCCACCTCCTTCTTTAACCCGACATATACCACCCGTTCATTCCAAAACTGGACACGGTGGGTCGAGTTCTGTTATTCGCCTATTTGAATGAAATTGATCTTGTTTCGCGAAACCCAGAATTACCGAATTAATTCGATGTGTTCCCTTCGTAATAATTTCTTCCTTATTATCGAATATATTTGTACGACACCTGGTGATAGATCTTTCTTTTTTTTTTTTTTTTTTTTCCTTAAGAATTTATTTATTTGTTTCCTTTTTCTTTCTTTTTTGTCATTTTTCTTTTCATCTTCCTTTTTCTTTTCTTTCTTCTATGAAACAAACCGAGATTGACGACATCATTACGAGCAGATACATTGTTAAATAATTGATAATGCTTTTTTCTTTTTTTTTTTTTTTTTTTACGTAAATTTGATAGTAAAAGAAACTGTAATTAATAGAAATTTCTAGTTTATTTCTTTTATAAGTTCGTGAGAAAATAATTTAGATAGGATATACTTAGAACGATTACGTTCAAAAAAATTACACATATTCAACCGTGTTTTCTCTTACAGATAAACGCTTCTTAATCGTTACTCGTATCGTTGCTGTCATTTACCGGTTCATCAACGAGCCCATCAAAAAATCTCAACGATTTCTTGGTTTACTCCTTCTACAGGAGATAGAAGAGGCTTAAAAGAAGAATTTTCGCGTTTCTCGAATTACCAACGAGCAACGTATTCATTAATCAAATTTTTATCTCTTGGCAGACGGAAAATTGCGTCCCGACGTTCCGACCATACTGGCGGTTTGAATCTTTTTTTCTGATTTATAGTCGTCGCTGCCGTGAAAAAAGGGAGGGAGGTAGGGAGATAGGGAGGGTGGGAGGGAGGGAAAGGGGACAGAGAATGGAATAGAATGAGAAGAAGAAGGAAGGCAAGGTCCGCGAAGAGAAATGAAAAGAGGAAGGAGAAAAAGAAGAAAACGGAAAGAGTCGCCTGGCCGCGGGCCGTCGGCTTAATGTCCTTAATAATGGAAAAATATATCAAGCGACACCCAGTGTATTTCCTAAAGGCCATCTCTCACCTTGAAATCTTACCCCCGTTTTGCCCCTCAACAACCCCCAACCCTTTCTTTCCTTATTTTTCCTTCCCTTTTTTTCTTTGCCCGTACCATCCGCCCACCCTCCAATTCCTCCATCCTCCCCCATCCGTTATTTTTTACTTCAGAATCAAAAGTTTTCGTTTTAACGAGGGATCATGATCCTTTTTACATACTTCACCCTCTAATCCTAATCTCTCTTTCTCTCTCTCTCTCTCTCTCTCTCTTTCTTACAATGTTAGCGAGTAGTACTTGGTACACGTGTGCGCAGGAAAGCACGCATGCACGCACTCACGTACACGATACCACGTTCTCGCACGGTATCCAGAACATTCCGCGTGGTTTAACCACCGGTTCGCCCTCCACGTCCCGTTCCGTCCCGCGGCGTCCCGCACCGTTCCGTTCCGTTCCGTCCCGTCCCGTCCCGTCCCGTCCCGTCCCATCCGTCCCATCCGTCCCGTTTCGTCCCGTCTCACCAAGGCGGCCGCCACCACTGCCGCCTCCTCCTGATGCTGCTTCTGCTCGAAGGGATCGTTAGCATTTCAGGAGAAGCCGACTCCCAACCCTTTTCTCTTTCTCTCTCTCTCTCTATCTATCTATCTATCTATCTATCTCCTTCTTTCTCTCTCTCTCTCTCTCTCTCTCTCTCTCTCTCTCTCTCTCTCTCTCTCTCTCTCTCTCTCTCTCTCTCTTCCATTCTACTGTGAGTTATGTCCGAGTGTAACATCGGCCACTCGAACTGGGCTACTTTATACACTTGGAATACACAAAGCGGAGCTCTCACCTGCTGACCATATGCCTCCTCTCCGCTATAGAAGAGAAGGAGAAGGAGGAGATGGTGGAGGTGGCGCATATACATACATAGACAACACACGCAAGCGTATACTCGGTTGGAATCGTCCACCCACGCGGCTCGCATATGCCGTGAAACAGCTCGAGTATAAGTCAGCTAACGCGAGTATGCCTTTGGCCCATCGACCCTTCCCTTTACTTTCTTCCCTTTCTTACAACAACCTTACCATATATCCATCCCGAGTACCACTGACTCGCGACGAATAGGAAGTAGTAATATAAAGGAGGAAGAAGGAAACATCGGGCCAACGTGGGGCCAACTTGTGGCCCCCATAATTGTCAGCTTTAATCCGACCGACGTCTTCTGTCCCTTTTCCTCCCTTGTACTTTTTTCGTTCTAACTTTATATTTTTTTCTACGTTTTACGGTTTTATATGATTTATTTTTTATATCATTTACAAGATCTGATTTCCATAAGAATTTCATATGTCACGTATATACTTATTCATGATTTGAGGTTCTTTTTTTTTTACCTTAAATCATTATATTACTAAAGTATACATTAGGAAGTATGATTATTTTAAAGAACGATTCTCGTTCAATTTGATATCGCTAAACGATGAGAATTATTTCTTAAAGGCCAGAGACCATTGACCTAGAGACAAGGCATCACTTTTCATCATCTCACCCTATTCGCAATATCGTAGACTCGTAGAAGAAGCTCGCATTGCTTCTCTAACGTCCATATTTGTTACCATAGCATTCAATGTCGATGGTTTAGTGCGCGTACCGTTCGAGCGTTTTTATCGAGATAATAAGTGTCGACGATGGGTTATCACGAGGACTGAGACTAGGCGCGTCCTAGTTCTTCACGATGAATTCTAGCACGCGAGCGTTAAATCCGCGACAGTGGATTCGATCGAAGAGTGTATCGAAGTTGCGTGAGACAGTAGAGAGAGAGAAAGAAAGAGAGAGAGAGAGAGAGAGAGATAGATAGAGAAAGAGAGAGAGGGAACGGGGAGGAGATTGGTGGGTGGGTGGGTGGTGGAGGAAGGGAGGAGAAACCGGAGGGAAAAAATTAAAGAGATAAACATGATGGAGGGATGGGGAAAGCAAGCGCGATTTATCGCGCGTCTCGTCGCACACCGATCGAGAGGAGAGTGAGAATCGAGAGGACGTACGGTCCCGTTGGTTCCTTTGGATATCGAGAATAATTACCTGCGGCGGTAAGTGGTGATGCGGATGCTGATACGTCGGCGGTACGTACGCCGGGTGGCTCGAATGGTTGTGGGGGTGAGTTCGGGGATGGTTTTGATGCTGAACTTGCGGCGGGGGTGGTGGCTGGGGTGGCTGGCCTGGGGGAGGCGGTGTCCAAGGCCCGTGGCTCGGCCCGTGGCTTTCATTGGTGCCATACATCTTCACGGAAGAATCTCGAGCACGCGACCTGAAGAGTACCACCCACCCTCCACGCAAGACGATACGAAAGACTCGGATAGTGACATCGCTACCCTAACTCCAACTCGACCCTACTAAGTCTCGCCTCAGAAGCTTAATTTCCTTTTGGACAGTTGCCAGGAACACGTCTTTCCGAGGACAAATTTTTTCTTTCTTTGCCTTTCCCCTCTTTTCTTTTTTCTTTTTTCTCCTTTTTTCTTCTTCTTTTTCTTTTTCTTCTTCTTCTTTTTCTTCTTTATCTTCTTTATCTTCTTAATCCTTTCTTCCTCCTTTTATTTATTATCGCGCTTTCCTATTCGATGCTATTACCAATCGATGTCTATTGGGGGGTGGGGGGGGGGGAATATGAAACTTGGACATGCTACGATACGATCTTTAGATAGATCTACTTCGTAATCGCGTAGATTGTCCTTCTATATTTTCATTTGGAAAGATAACTCTACCGGGAGAGGTAAGAACCGGTCCTTGGCACGATCGTACTACTTTCGATGTGGCCGATCTCCGAGTCTCCTATCACTTGCATGATCCTCGACAAATGTCCGTTTCTATTCGTTTCGCGATTATCGTGGAGAAATGTGGAAATAGATAATGAAAGAATTAACGAAGTCGGACACGGAAAAATTATATAACAATGTTCTTAATGTCAGAATTTTTTTTAAGGGACAAATCGATTAACGTACAAACGATAGATTTCCATAAACGATCATTATAGGGATAAATGTTTTCTTTCTTTCCCTTTGTTTTTTTTTTTTTGCTTTTTTTTTTGTTTTTTCTTTTTTTTATTTGCGTTATCACTTGTTAAAGTTACTACTAAACACATTAACCCAAATTGGTAGAAAGCCAAAAAAATTTGCAAAAAGCACAAAGAAAAATGGTAATTATTGTTTTGATCACTTGGCGACGATCATTCACGTCACTTCCTTTTTAAATCTCGACGTTCGTTAGGACTTTAGTCTCCGTCTCCCATAACCCTCCGCGATCGCGGAATTTATCCGCGTGCACTTCACGTGGTAACCTACGTTCGGGCCGACGACGATCGCCGACGGTAGAAATAATTTTTTCTTATTGACGGTCTCCCACATATTTTTCATCGCGAACAAACTCGCGATGGACTAATACGATCCGATCGTTCTTTGCGCTTTAGAAACCCGTTGCGCGAATATGTACTCGTGCACACTCATACAAAGTCCCGCCTCACTTCGAGGTCAATTTTCGCGAACGATCCTCTCTATTCTGAATGAGAAAGTTTTCTAAAAGTATCTAACGAATTTCCAATCGATCGATGGATCATACGAACGCGTTCAAGATCGGTCTTCCACCAACTCTTGAACGTGAACGGACCCTCGTGGTTCCATTTCGTTAATGTCCGTTCTATTTGAACACAAATTTCCAATCATATCGAATGATATAAACTATTTGGCACACTGCGATAGTTATAAACGTGAATGGTCGAATAAAAAATATACTTTGCTCTTGTACTTGAGGGGGGTGTAACACAGAAATCAACCGTAACTAGGATGATGTGTGAGTATGCGGCCGAACGATAGGGAACTACTAACTATCACTTTTTATCGTCGAAATGTACTCTTCTTTTTCTTTGGATAACTGGTATGTACATATATAGATCGAGGTGGTGGATGTCCGAGTTTAGAAATGGGGTGGGGGTATATAGGGCCGTGCGCGCCGTACCGGAAGCAGAAAGGAGCGGATTCGCGGACGCAGCGCCGTGCGGCAACGCGTGGCGTCTCTCGCGAACTAAGCCTCCTCGAAAATGGGGGGGACGTCAGGCGATTTCTCGGTCTCTCGCGCGCGCGATTCCTGCGAGCCTGCCGGCCGCGTGCGTGTGCTCGCGCGGGGGAAGGAAAAGAGAAAGAGAGAGAAAGAGAGAGAGAGAGGAAGAGAGAGCAGTAGTAGTAGTAGAAATAATAGTAGTAGTAGTAGTAGTAGTAGTAGTAGTAGTAGTAGTAGTAGTACGAGTAGTGTTAAAACGTTAGATCGTATGTGAGTAAGAGAAAGAGAAAGATAAGAAAAAAGATTGGAAAGGCGAACTGATAAGACGACGAAAGAAAAAAATCGCCGGCTACTCGTCGAGATATCGATTGAAATAACACGATTCCGGGGAAGGTCTGGCCAATCGGTATTCGCGACACGGCGGAAGCCGCCAATCCTGCCTGCTTTCGCCTTTACGGCTATCTCTCTTTCGTAACCTCCCTCGTTCCTTCCACTCCTCATACTCGTTCTCTTTCTCCTCCTCCACCTCCACCTCGTCCTCCTCTTCCTTCTCCTCCTCCTCCTCTTCTTCCTACTCCTTAGCACAGTATTCTCCTACTCCTACCTCTTTTCCTCCTTCTCTATCTCCTCGTCTTACTTCTACACAGTCGTGGCTGCCCGTTGCTTCTTTCCCTTTACCCTTTCCTTCTTGCTGCATCAAGGAGAAAGGGAGATTGAGAATATGATGAAGAATGAAAGAGAGAGAGAGAGAGAGAGAGAGAGGGAGAGAGAGTTTCGTGATTCAGGAAGTATCGACCGATCGAGGAATCATCCTCGGCTCGATGTCATTTCTTCTATCACGATACTCTTCTTTTATCGGATCAACGTATTCCCCCCCCCCGCCCCTCCCTCTCTCTCTTTCTCTCTCTGTCTTTTTTTCTATCCCTGTATCTCTTTTCTTCTTTCTTTTTCGTTGGTCATTCTTTCGTTGATTTGAAACACTAAAGGCGGAACCTTTTTCACGATATTTATATTCCATTATATGACATTGAACATTCCATGAGGGAAAAAAATATAAATTGGATTACGGGTCTGATCATAATTAACAGTAATTAATATTATTTCGAAACAAGGATATTAAATTTGAGGAAGAAAGGATTTGACATTATTAAAAATAATCGTCATGACGTATCGATGACAATTTCGCGTACAGAAAAAAGATAGAAAAAAGAAGAAGAAGAAGAAGAAGGAGGAGAAGGAGAAGAATAAGAGGAAGAAGAAAAAGAAGGAGAAGAAGAAGAAGAAAAAGAAGGAGAAGCAAGAAGAAAAAGAAAAAGAACAACGAGCTCACCCTTCCGCGAGGACTTTGAAGCTATTGATAAAATCTTTCAGGTATATACATTTTTCGCGCGTAAAAAAAGTTTTGCTTTTCTGAGTCGCTCGAGAGGAGAAATTTCTCGCTCGAAAGAGGAGAGGCCACGTATCGGAGGAGAGACGCCATGCTCTTTTTTCGACGTCTCTCGTCGAATTTATTTTGGGCGTGGGACCGCGAAGGTTAGTCAGCCGCTTGGAAAAGTGTTCGACCGAAAGTGCGAGTGTGCCGTTAGAGAAAAAAAGATAAAAAAAGAAGAAGAGTATGCAGGGCGGAGTCTGATCTCAGAAAGAGAGAGAGAGAGAGAGAGAGAGAGAGAGAGAAAGAGAAAGAGAGAGAGAGAGAGAGAGAGAGAAAAAGAGATAAGAGAGAGAGAGAGAGAGAGAGAGAAAGAAAGACGCTCGCTCGTTGCCTATCCATCATGGCCGCTTTATCAGTGACGTCACGATAAGACTTTCATGCACCGATGCACAAACGTCCGTGAAAGATTCTTCGATCTAGGAAAAGTAACAGCGCGAAGTCGCACGTTGCTTCTTTGGTTTGGTTGCACCCTACTATGCGTCCTATGTTTCGCACTCTCTTCTTCTCTCTCTCTCTCTCTCTCTCTCTTTCTCTCTCTCTCTTTCTCTCTCTATCTATCTTTCTCTCTGTCTCTTTCTCTCTCCCTCTCTTTCTCTTTTTCGCCCTCATTCATTTTTGACTTATTCTTCCCCATTTTCTTTTCTCTTTTTTTCTTTTCCTTTTTTCCCATTTTTCTTTATTCTTTTTTCGATTCCTTCACCGAGACGAAAAACAAAAAAAAATGGACGCTCGAAATCCCACAAGTTCCTCGTCTCCTCTTGCCTCGACGAAACTTTCCAGTCGGATTTATTCGCGACCGTAAGAGAAAAAGAGAGATCTCTTTTGTCGTCCGAGCAAAATCCGCTTTCCCCGTAAGAGACAGAAAATGATGGTACGAATTATAGACGATGGGTTGGTGGGGTACACCACCAACGCGACGTTTTGGCTTGAGACCTAACCTAATGTTTTTTTTTACCTTTTCCTTCTTTCTTTCTTTCTTTCTTCTCTCTTTCTTTTTACATTTTTACAAGAACGTAAGTACCTACTCTAAAACTTTCTTAAGATCAAACGGTAGGACGGGGGAGTGGAGTGGTGTAGGGGTTGGGGGTACGAGGGAAATCGGCTCGTCGTTGATTGCAAACTTGACAACCACGTTGAACGATGTTCCAAACAAATGTTCGGAATAGAGTCGATGATGAAATGGCAAATAAATAGTTAAATTATCGTCGGACGTTCAAAGACAGGAGATGCAAAACATAAAAGAGAAGTAAGTAGATACAGACAACGCGAGCAACGACCCCATAGAAGAAAGCATGTTCTTTCTAGAGTTAGAGTTCTACGGTAACACGGAGAAAGTGTATCGAGTGATATCGGGCAATGCAGGACACAATCGTGATATACCGTTCATTCGAAGTCCACCGTCTTCGTATTATTAACGTTTTCTTAACAAATATGAAATTTCATAGAAAAATAAAGCGTCGTTATGTTTAACTCCATTTTTCATCGTGTTTCGTTTGTCTCTTTTTTTATTCAAGAAGTATCATTCTTAATCGTTTGATGCTATCCCTCTCTCTCTCTCTCTCTCTCTCTCTATCTATCTATATATCTATTTATCTCTATCTATCTATTTATCTATTTATCTTTTTTCCCTTTTTTTTCTTTCATTCACTATATACGGTTTCAATGCTCGTTGAAACGAGCGAGAACGATATACCGGGAAGTAAAAGTGTTCAGTTTAAAAATAGGGTAACAAGACGAATCAATTAAGCCAATAAATTTTGCCGAGTCGGTGTCGTAGAATAAACGAGCGTTATCGTCCATTCGTATCGTCGGAAACGTATCGACTTTATGTACCTACGTTTCGGAGAGACCTGGCCTCTTATTTGGCCTTTAACGATGCACGAACGATAAATCGTTGTAGTGCGTCTAATAGTGCGCGAAACCTGCACACAAGACACTAGGAGATATCGTCGACAAGATAACGTTTGAGCAAAGAGATTTCTTACTTTTTCCATTTTCTTTTTTTTTCCTTTTTTCTTCTTTTTTTATCATTCGATAAAATTACATCTATTACAGGAGAGACAACTTATTTTCTATCGATTACTTTCGAAAGATACTTTTTCTTTTTTTTTTTTTATTTTTTTTTTTTTTATTTTTTTTTCCTTAACTCATTGTTACCAAGATATCGTCATAATATTGACGATACTTTTCCCGTGAGAAGACAGATTGATTAGACTTGCACAGAAAATTCTTCCATTCTTAAAGTCATATTCGAACAATGTGTATCGAAAAGCTTATTAAATTTAACATTTAATTAGAATTAATATCAACGAGGAGCTTAGTTAATACTTTCTCTGTTTTCTTTCCGTGACGCGATATTACAAATCTTAAATAATACATTAAATAGGAAGAAATTATCGAAAATAAGATGCAGGTCATAGAATAACGTCTTCGAGAGAGAGAGAGAGAGAGAAAATATTGAAGAAAAAGAGTCTCTTTTTCTTTCTTTTGAAGATAGAACGAACTGTTTTCATTGATACGCTATCCGTATTACTGACCACGTTAATGATGACAAGAAAGAAAGGAAAAAAGAGAAAGAAATAGAAAAAAGAAAAAAAAAAGAAAAAAGAAAAGCAAAAAGAAAAAGAAAAGAATAGAATGAAAAAGTCGATGGGAACAAAGTGATGAGATGGTAGTTGTAAAACAGTGCAATAAAAATAAACTGTTCTAGCAAGGGTTGGAAGACTGTGGCGAGGGGATGTGAGCAAGGGGATGTACTTTCAACGGCGAGAAGAATAGATAGAAGAAAAAGGTGGAAAAGGATAAGGAAAAGAAAAAGAAGAAAAAGAAGAAGAGCGAGGAAAGGAGACGGCTAAAATAAGGAGAATAATGAAAGAAGCAAATAAGAGTTTCTCTGTACTCTTTTTCTCTCTCGTTCTCTCTCTCTTTTTCATTCTCTCTCTCTCTCTCTCTCTCTCTCTCTCTCTCTCTCTCTCTATTTCCCCACCATCGACATAGAACGCCTTCTCTTTCTCCAAGATACCGTTGGAGGGGAAAGGCAATGAACAAGAAGGCAAGATGGCGGGGGAGGGGCCAAGAGAGTGACCGCGAGAGGTGCGGGAGAGAAAGAGAGAGAGAGAGAGAGAGAGAGAGAGAGAGAGAGGAGACAGAGGAGAGACAGAGAGAGAAATAAAAGTCCGGCAGGCCTTGGCTGCTGCGGTCGTCCAGCCGCGTTGCCAAGTCTCATTTGTTTATCATAGTTCGTCGGCCTGTAGTCCGACTTCGTTTTAAATAAAAAGATAAAATATAAAAAAAAAGAAAGAAGAAAAAAGAAAATACAAAGAGAAAAAAAAGAAAAAGTAGAGTCGGAGAAAATGTGGCTCTACGGTATACATACATATTTGCACATCTACATGGATCGTTATATGCGATAAAGGACGACAATAAACTCTGCGACGTGTTTGCGTGTCGGCGATGCTTAACGTTAACTAAATGGCATTAACGTCGTCGAAGCTTTTTCAAAATTTACCGACCAAAAATACTCTATTCTTTATCATAGTATACGAGGACTATACCAAATCCCGCGCGTTTTCTTCTTTCTCAATTTATAAATATCGACTATTGGCTTAGATCTTTTTCTTTTTCTTACTATTTCTTTCTTTCTTTCTTTCTTTCTTTCTTTTTTCTTCCCTCCTTCTCGGTAGTCATCAACGCAACGTATTTAATCATAAATATGAGCTATTCATTATATAGGCAACGGTTGACGGAGGATGGTAGAGCGTAAAACGATTTCATTGAACTTGGCAACTGTTCCCTACCGCGAGAAGTTAGCGGAGAAACGCTGTTGATCGTTGCACCGAGAGCAACGAGAACTTGAACGTTCCGGTTTTAAAATATCGAACGATCATAATTATTCTTACTAAGTTGTAATATTATCTATCTTAATATTAATTTGATTGCGATTAAAAGAAAAATAAAGAACGAGAAATAACGAAAAAGAAACAAAAAAAAAAAAAAAAAAAAAAAAAAAAAAAAAAAAAAAAGAAAAAGAATCAAATCGAATCAAATTGAATCAAATTGAATCGAATGAAATCAAGTCAAATTAAAAAATTGTAATGACCATGTTCGTTAAGTCACTTAACATTAGTTAACTTGATAAATATCCGATAAGAACGTATAGCTATTCAGAAAACGCGTGGAAAGTCCGGTTCGTGCGATTCGCATATCTCTGATGATTTAAAATCGCCGAAGTTTAGATCGCGATCGCATTGTTCGAAGTCGGTCGGGTAGGTCGGTGGTAATGCCGAGTAAACGATAAGGATCGGGGCCACTGTCATCCACGTTTCCTCGAGTTGTTACTCTCTGTACGTGGTACGAGTGGAATGGGATTCATTAAAGAAGAAGAAGAAAAAAAAATAATAAAAAGGAAAATAGAAAGAAAGAAAGAAAGAAAGAAAGAAAGATAAACCTTAAGAAAAGAAAAAGGACAAAGAAAAAAAAAAAAAAAAGCAAATAGAGAAAAACAAAACGAACTAATGAACGAAAGAAGAAAGGAAGGAAGAAACAAACGTAATGAACGTAACGGAACTAATTAATAAATCGATTTCAATAATACGAAGAGGAACGGGTAAAAAGCGATAAGTAATCTCATTCGATTTCGTCTCCGGTAGGTACGTGCTATCTCGCTTCTCAACGCGTGGCGGACTTGATTCCGACTCGTTTCTGAGTCATCATGCGTGCGTGCACGCACTCACTCGCGCGCTCGCGAGCGCGTACTTTACACACCGCGAATGTATAAATATGTAGGTATACACGTGCGTTGTGCGTGCCCGACGTCGTTCGTTGTGCATTCTCTCTCTTTCTCTTTCTCTTTCTCTCTCTCTCTCTCTCTCTCTCTCTCTCTCTCTCTTTCTCTCTCCTCCTTTTTCTTGGCTTTAACTTCTCGTACGTACGCGACTTTACAAACGTTTGCATGCGAATGCGTTTGTCGTCGCGGTGGGTGGCATACACACCGATTAGGAAATTCGCCTAGAAATTCTTCCATTCCTCGTTTATACTCGTGCGCATCTAACCAAGGTAAAAGCTCGCTTGCTTACTCGCTCGCTCGCGGATATCCTCATGTAGTAAATAAAAGAGACTACGACAACGAGGCGATGTAAGGGAAGGGAAGGGAGGGGGGGGGGGGGGAAAAAAAAAAAGAAGCAAAACAAGAAGAAAAATTAAAGAAAAAATTTACTAGCGGTGAGGCAGAAGGAAGTTTCCTTTCTCCTTTTTCTGTCCTTTTTTTTTTTCTTTTTTTTTTTCTTTCTTTTTCTTTTTGTTTTTTCTTTTTTTTTTTTTCACGACGTCCTCGCGTGTGGCATTGAAAGTTCGAACTCAGCGTGCCGATCTTTTCGTAATCCTCGAGAAGATCGAAGGAAAAGGAGTACAAAGATGGAGAGAGATAGAGATAGAGAGAGAGAGGGAAAGAGAGAGAGAGAGAAGAGAGAAGAGAGAGAAAAGTCGTTCGTGGGATTCACCGCTTTAGCTTCAGTAGCTCGACGTTGGCACGTTTATCGTGTTCGCTTCTTCTAGCAATGCCGATTTGTTTACAGAGGATCGCGTGAGTGCACGCGCGCGAATCACGCTATTCTCCTTCTTCTTCGGTTGTCTTTGGTAACCCTCGATCGAGCGTCCTCCGTGAGGACGCCCTTTGCTCTTTGTAGTTCTACTCTCTTTCCCAACCCACGCATGCATACATACATACATACACACATACACGTACGCATACGGGCATATACACATATACATATATATACAGAGAAACGTGAGCGTCGTGAATCGTCAGCACGCGACGAGGCAACAACTTTGAAGTTCTCGCACGCGGAACTATTCGTGCGGATGACCGACGGTTTCCGCATTCTGCGGAATTACGAAGAAGGATGACGTTTGCGAGGACTCGCGCGTGTCATCTAAAGAAAGATAGAGATAGGGAAAGAGAGAGAAAGAAAAAGAGAAAGAGAAAGAGAGAGAGAGAGAGAGAGAAAGAGAGAGAAACGAAGTTTATGCTTCGTTCGATCCGTTTCGCAAGGTTAAAGGCTTTCCGACAAAACTAATCGTCGCCTCGATTAACGGTTATTATTAAAACATCTCTCGACACTCTAACGGGTTTTCGAGTTATGCAAACCGTTGCGTCGGACAAAAACCCTATTGCATTCTTAGATCTTGACTGTTATTCTATGACAAGTCAATTGAAATTAACTTGAAAAGAAGATATATAAATGAAAAAGATATAAGAAAAAGACATATATACACAATATATACATGCTTATTTATATTATATAATTATTTATATTATATTATATAATACTTATATATATATATATATATATATATATATATATATATATATATAGATCGATAATGAGTAAGATTTAATTAATGTTAGCCGAATTTATGCCATTCTACTTTAATTTTCTCCTTTTTCTTCGTTATCGCCGTCAATAAGGTTTTGAAGGAGAAATCATTGCAGCTCATAGCGCTCGAGAGAGGGAGAAGAAAAAAGGAAACAAAAAAAAAAAAAAAAGAAAAAAGAACAGAAGAAAAAAAAGAAATAAGTAATACTGGATTTAAGATCCAGCTGCATCCGCGCAAGAACGTGTCGGATTACGCGCTCGTTCTACGTCCCTCCACCCTTCGCGTCCTTTTCTTTCGACGTGTTTTCCCCCTCCCCCCTTCCTTCCATCTTCCTCTCTCTTTCTCCGTCTATCTATCTCTATCTATCTCTATATCTCCATCTCGGTCTTACTCATTCGCGTTCTCTTTTCAACTTGGTTACCAGAGTCTACGTACCTTATAACCGCAGTACTGTGGACTTGGCAACTAAACGAGCTGCAATAAATGGACTTCGATATTAATTAAGTCGACGTAGAGCAGCGTTCTTTGCAAATGCACCTCTCTTACAAATTACTTCGACACTTTGCTTTTTCTTTGCAATAATCCACGCGCTTCGGTCTAATAATAATATAACGGTATAAGCAACTTATTCCCGACTTACGTATTGAAATACCTATCTGTAGAATAAATACTTAGCTATTCGTTCGCATTCTTTTATCGATTAAAAAGATTCATTCATTGTAAATGCCGACGTTGCCAAGAAATTAAATTCTTATAACAATAGCTTATGACAACGTTATTTTTCTTTCATTTGAATAAGATATTTTTGAAGCATTTTCGTGCGTGTTCTAGAAAAAGAAATGAAAAAGAAACAAAACAAAAAAGAAAAAAAAAAAACAAAGAAAGAAGAAAAAAAAAACGTATACACACGCACACACACATATATGCGAGCAAAATGGCCGATACTGTTATTTTTCTTTTTTCTTTCTGTTTTTGGTTGAAAAGCAATGAGCAAAAAAAAGCTCCTTTCGAACAAGAGATCGCGTTCTAAAAAACGAGAAAGAATGTGTGTGTATGTATGTGTGTGTATGTGCGTATGTGTCTAAGAGAAAAAAAAAAATAAAGAAAAAGGGGGAGAGAGAGAGAGAGAGAGAGAGACAGAAACAGAGAGGGGTTGAGAGATATAGGAATAGAAAAAGGATAAATACTCGACAGCCGAAGTTATCGCGTATTGCACCGCGTCTTGTGGCAGTAACCTTGCGTTCTCGCGTCACCGTATTTTTTATCATATCAAACGTATGCTAACAGCCGGTACGCCGACGCGTGCGCTGGAACTCGCGCGCGTTCACACTACTCGCGCGTATGCTTTATGCACACGCAAGAGGAATGAGCACGAGCGTCGACCACGATTGCGGCAAGGTAAGACAATATGAACGGGTCTCTCGGTGGTCAGTCCCTGCCGGGTACAGTCCCAGGAAAATCACGCTACGAAACAACTTCTGCAATATATTTGCGATTCGCTTCGTTATATGTTAACTTTGTTTTCTCTCTCTCTCTCTCTCTCTCTCTCTCTCTCTCTCTCTTCCTTCTTCTTCTTCTTCTTCTTCTTTTCTTCTTCTTGTTTGTTTTCTTTCGCGTTTTTTTTCACATCGCCAACTTCGTGACGCTTTCTTAAGAGATCACCATCTTTAATATTATTTCTCGAGTTTCTTATGGTATAACATTTTTCCTTTCTTTTTATTATTCCTTTCAATCAGACTTCTTCGTAAAACGACTTTGAACGCATGTTCTTTTCATTTTTTTTTTACCCTCCCCTCTTTTTACTTTTCTCTCTCCATTTTTCTTCCTTTCTTTTTTTTTTTTTCGATCGTAACGACCAACGTTATATCGAGAGATAAGTAAATACGTAACTTTGTTACAAACGGAATATTTTTTTTTTTATTTGAAAATGTCAGTCCTATGATTAGGTCGGCCATTACGATTTCTTTCTAGGCGAACTTTTATCGAGAGGGGGGAGAGAAAAAAGAAAAGAAATAAATAAATAAAAAACAAGAAAAACAAAGTGGAAAAAAGAAACCTAACGCGAGAAAAAGATCATCGAGGAACGTCGAGCTGTTAAGCCGGTGTATCAGAGAGATAGGATCGGTGTCTCTCGATAGGCACGCAACCTTGACCGAGTGTACACGACCGATTGCTGAATCGGCGACCCTGCTGACGACCCTGAAGTCACTCCGTACTGAGACAGAAATCACGATCGAAAGGAACTACTTTTATACGCGTTAGCCTGTTTCTTTTTTTTCCCTTTTCTCCCTCTCTCTCTCTCTCTATCTTTCTATCTTTCTATCTCTCTGTTTCTCTATCTGTTTCTCTCTTTCTCTCTATCTTTCTATCTTTCTATCTCTCTATTTCTCTATCTGTTTTTCTCTCTCTCTCTCTCTCTCTCTCTCTCTCTCTCTCCTTCATTTACCTTATTATTCTTATCAATTCTTGCTTTGCAAAAGTATTTTTCAATGAATTAGAAGCGCCATGCTTGCGAGTCGTAAAGTGTCTAATAACACTTAATAAAAGTTTTTAAAAAATGAAATTATCAAGAGAAGGCAAAAATGCAAGAAACGAACTCGACCCAGTGATAGAGCCGCCATTTTTTATAAAATGTTTTATTTATTTTAATGACGATCGAGTATTACTCGTG
>NC_062195.1:7717100-7719600 GCF_912470025.1 Vespa velutina
GCTCCTTTCGTGAGAACAATGTGGTGGTGGTGGTGGTCGTGGTCGGGTAACAGGGGGAGGGGAGGGTGGTAGGAGAAGTAAGAAGAAAGAAAGGAAGAAAAAGAAAAAGATTAGAGTGGGGATAGAAGGCACCACTTTAGGAAGGGCCTAAGCCCAAATACGTTTACCACAATATTCCTTGCGTAGAGAAACGCATGGAGTTAGAAAGACCTTTCCCATCTTTTTTAGTTCCTTTCGTTCCCGCCTCTTATATCCTCTCTCTCTCTCTCTCTCTCTCTCTCTCTCTTTCTCTCTCTCCCTCTCTCTCTCTATCTATCTAACTATCTATCTATCTATCTGTCTATCTATCTCTTTCTCTCCAATGCGTTGCATGCACCGAACTCTCTCTATCTCACACCTTGCGATCTCTCTCTGTCTCTCTCTTTCCCTCTCTCTACTTCACTCAAGTACCATCTTTCTTCCTTCCTTTCTTTCTTCCCTCTCCCTCTCGCCCACTCCTACCTCTTTCGAACGGTCAGGCTATTCACCCACGCACGCGGAGATGACGATGACGATCATGCCGAGAGCGCTACTGCTCTTTCAAAACGCATTCTTTCTCTCTCTTTTATTCTTTCAATACCGTCTACTTTCTAGGACATCCTCTTGCAATTTGAAAGATTTTTAATGAAGAAGAAAAAGAAAAAAAAGGAAAAACGAAGAAAGTTTGTCAAGGATACGATATTAACTCTTCTTTTTTTTCTTTTTTTTTTTTTTCCTCGCGGCGATCGATCGAACAAAGGAGAGGAGATATCCTCGTTTACGTGTCACTACGTATTGACGACTTTTCTTTCTCTTTCTCTCTCTCTCTCTCTCTCTCTCAGCGAATGGCATTGGAGCGTTGTCATTGTGCATCGTCTCGGCCCCGTTAACCCAGATTCCAAATCGGCTATTTTTTCCTCTCGACACGATCTTTTTTACCTCTTTCTTTTCCACCTTCTCCTTGCTCCATCCACGCCCACACATTCTCTTTCCTTCTCTCTCTATCTTTCTCTCTCTTTCTCTCTCTTTCTCTCTCTTTCTTTCTTTCTCGCTCAAAGGAGGATCTCCTCCCGCATCGTCGTTTCTTATTCGTTTTTCTTCGCCACCGAGAGTTCGCTTGTATTCATATCTTTCTTTCTTTCTTTCTTTCTTTCTTTATTTCTTTATTTCTTTCTTTCTTTCTTTATTTCTTTCTTTCTTTATTTCTTTTTCTCTCTTTACCCTTTCCATGCTGAGCACGCTATCTCTCTTTCTCTCTTTTAACAGTACGAGAGGGATCCCCTCTCTTCCTCCCACCCTTCTTCTTCCCTCTCTCTCCCTCTTCCAATCGGTCTCCCTCTCGTTTCGTCTCTCTCCTCATCCTCCTCTCTCTCGTATACTCGGCCGGTTCCTGACCTACGACTACGTTCGGGCGAGCGCGCGAATTTCGTTCGATGCTGTCAGCTTTCTTCCAAAGCTTTCTAACACCGATCTTCTCTTTTTATATTTTGTTGCAATACATATAAATTATTTCTTCACATTTTCTATTTCTTCGGCTATTATTATTAATAATAGTCGAATTTTACTACTATTATATTTCATCATTCATTAAAACTTGGTATACTATATATGTGCTTATATATAGTAACTTAGATAATTACGTCCTATTGCGGAAATACTTTTTCTATCTAACTCACTTTTCGATCCTTACACTCATCTGTAACTTCCGACTGCTTATCAATTTAGGCCAGTTTCGCACAATTCCTGATGACGATGAAATATCATAATTTCTCGTCTCCCGTTATTTATTTTTATTTCAAGGAGAAACAAAAACAGAAAAAGAAAAACGAAGTAAAGAAAAGAAAAAAAGGAAAGAAACAATATGACCTATGATTACGTTTAAAAAGAAACGCACGAATTTCGAGCGAAAGTCGTTCGGTAGACGGATGAAGCGGATTCGTGAATCCTCGGAATGATGGAGTTACAGTGGGATGGAAAGGAACGAAGATGGTGGAGGTGGAGAACGAGAATGGGAGAGGTGGAGGAGAAGGTGGGGGAGGAGGATCGAGCTTGTCGGATGGAAAGGCGAGAGAGAACGAGTGGTAGAAGTAGAAGTAGAAGAAGTAGAAGTAGAAGTAGAAGTAGAAGTAGAAGTAGAAATAGAAGAAGAATAAGAAGAAGAAGAAGAAGAAGAAGAAGAAGATTGCGAAGAAGAAGAAGAAGAAGAAGAAGAAGAAGAAGAAGATAGCGAAGGAGAAGAAGAAGAAAAAGAAGAAGAAGAAGGGGCTGATCCACCGGCAATATACACACGGAGGAGAGCCGCGCAGACCGCGGCAAAACTCTGCAGTTTTGTTCTTCGATTTTGCAAACTTATATTTAGAAGGGCAACGATCTTTTGCCGCCGCAGCTCCGTAAGCCGGAGATGAGAGGGGAGAGGAGGAACGCGGGGAGGACTCTCGGATATGCGCGGGCTCTCTTTCGCGGACGTGGACGCTGAGATTTC
>NC_062195.1:7727100-7757100 GCF_912470025.1 Vespa velutina
TGCGCGGGTCAAGAACCCCGAGAGACGACGTATCTGCATCCCCGCGTTGGTGTGCGTGGGCCGCGTTCGCATTTGCGGCATCGCGGCTTTCAATGTACGCGTGCACGAGAGCTCGAACGCCCGCGCTCGCCCTCCCTCGTGGAGAGCACGTGTGTAAGTACATACATACGTAGTAATATACATACATAGATAGATTCATACATAAGTGTACATTACCGTGCGTGTTACCACGCGTTGCTTCGTTTGCGTTACATGTACACGTTGCATTCGTCTGCGTGCTCAGCTTTACGCGATATTGTACTTTAGCTTATTCCGGTGTATGTGTGTGTGTCTCTGTGTGTGTGTGTATGTATGTGTATATATGCGCATGTGTGCGTGTGCGTGTGCGTGTCGGCCGCAGCATAAGTGTATCTCTTGGTACAGTCGCGGTTTTTAACTGTCGTCAAAATTGCCAACGTCGTCGTCTGGCTCGATTTACGAGACGAGATAATTGTTTACGAAACGGATCTCTTTTATATTTGTTATCCTTATTTTTCTTTGGTCCGTTATATATGATTAGAAGGAAAACGAATAGAGTCTTTTGAAAGAAAAAGAAAAAGAAAAAAGAGATACAGTAAGTTTCTCGAACGGACGTTATAGACTCGTTTCGTTTGGGAAGTATGAGAAAAGTAGAAAAGAAAAACATCGATTTGGTCACGACACGCGAGCATCAGAGAGAGAGTCTGTAACGAGATCTTAACGGTCTCAACGCCGAGAAGTTAACGCGTCGGCCACGATCCGAGCAAATATTTTTCTTCGGTCAGTCCGTGTGGAGAAACTGCTTGAAAGTATTGTCCGAGTCGGTCTGCCTGAGTGAACGACCTTATTTATCGATGCGTTATGTATTTTTATCGCGGTCGCTTCGTCCCAGTTATTTATCTCTACTCTCGGTGAGTATGGTCGAGGGAGGCTGACGAGATAGAGGAAATAAAAGAAAAAAACGGAAAAAAAAAAAAAAATAAAAAGAAAGGCGAAAAGAAAAAAAGGAAGAAAATGCATATCGTAAAGAAGAGGAAGATGAAGAGAAAGAAGAAGAAGAAAAAATAATAAGAATAATAAAGCGAAAGAAAAAAGGAAGATGTATAAAGAGATGCGACCGTTCGCGGAAAGATATAACGAGCTTATGTATGTAAATTCTTAACTGAGAAATATACGCTTTGTTTCCTCACCTGTAACTCGTTGACGAGCTTCTCCGTGAGCGTAGCGTCGTGGGAGTCTTGGCTGGTCGCGCCAGGACTAAGCATCGAATTCTGAGAATTTTGTTGTTGACTGCCCGACATGTTCATACCGGTTAACGCACCGTTTTGCCCGATCGTACCGGCCATATTAAGTGCTTGCTGTTGCAAATTTTGCGTCAAGTTTTGCGCCTGTTGTTGAAGATTTTGCGTGAGATTCTGTGCCTGCTGCTGCAATGCCTGTTGTTGACTCAGGCTGAGGTTTTGCGTTAAATTTTGAGCCTGCTGTTGTAACGTCTGCGAAAGATTTTGCGCCTGACTTTGAATATTCTGCAAGCTTTGATTGGTTTGACTTAGGTTCTGCGGTTGGTTTAGCAGCTGTTGTTGTTGAGGCGACAGATTGGGCGTCAAACTTTGCGCCAGATTGTGCTGCAACGTTTGACCAAGGTTCTGTTGCATGTTTTGAGTGAGGGCCTGCGTCAATGCTTGCCCTAGGTTTTGGCTTAAAGCTTGGGCAGCTTGAACGCCCAGCGATGGGCTTGACGTTTGAGACATGCTCTGTTGGGCCTGTGCTGCCAACGTATGGAGACTTTGGGCCATGCTCGAGGCGATGGCACCTTGGTGATCCGCATGGGGTGACGGTGTCGTGGGTGCCGGGGAAGATTGATGTTGCGCACTCTGAGCGGCCTGCTGATTCATCGACATCGCATGTTGTTGCTGTTGCTGTTGCTGCTGTTGCTGCAATTGTTGTTGCGGACTCGTCGTTTGTCCTAGGCCAGAGTTGGCATTTTGTTGCACCTGCGACACCGCCGCTTGCTGCTGTTGTTGTTGCTGCTGTTGTTGGCCAAGGGGACTGTGCATCTGCGAAACCTGCTGATGCTGTTGCTGTTGCGTTGAGTTTGATATTGGGCTATGCTGTATCCCCGGTGAATGCTGAGGCGGGCCTCGTTGCGGCTGCTGCCAATAATCAGACATCTTGAAGACGTGCTGTCGCAGAGCGTGCAAGTTGGCGGCCGCCGCTGTGACGGCCGAGGCTTGGACTTCCATGGATTCGTGGTCGTTCTCGAGATCGGGTTCTGGCGAACTGCAAGGGTCCTCGTCCTCCTCCTCGTCCTCTCTTTCTGTAATATCCTCGTCTTCTTCGTCCTGTAACCTCGCGGCTCTATCTTGCTCGGTTGATGTCGGTAGTCCTCCAGCAACACCAGCAACACCACCACCTCCGCCGACGCCTCCTCCAGCGTCGCCTCCACCTCCAGCGTTTCCTCCGCCTCCACCTCCAACACTTCCGCCTCCCCCTCCTCCTCCTCCTCCGCCAGCACCACCTATCCCACCCCCCGAATCGCCAGGGTGGAGATGATTCCCCGGGTGGTGTTGATGATGATGATGGTGGTGGTGGTGGTGATGTTGTTGCGGCTGCTGTTGAAGGAGAGGATGATGGGGACGGTTGTCTTGGTTTTGAGTTTGTTGCTGCTGTTGTTGTTGCTGCTGCTGCTGCTGTTGTTGTTGCTGCTGCTGCGGTGGTGGCGGCTGTTGTTGCTGCTGCTGCGGATGTTGCTGCGGCTGCTGTTGCTGCGACTGCGGCTGTTGTTGTGCCTGCTGATGGTGATGATGCTGTTGTTGCTGCTGATGCTGGTGGTGATGCTGTTGCTGCTGCTGCTGGTGGTCCAAGCCAAATTCCGATTGGGCTTGTGTCTGGGCGCGTAGGTCCAGGGCCGCCGTCGCGTCCGAAATCTTGAGGCCTTCGCGAGAAGCCCGGGCTACCCCCTTCCGGCGCAGCTTGCCCGCTTTTTCGCACCCCTTGAGGTAAGCAGCTCGACGGCCGGCACTCCTCCGCGCTGGGCGCCGTTCCTTGCCTCGCTCGCGGCTCGCTTGAGGCTAGCTCGTTCGCTTCCTCACAATCGCTTCGCCTCCTTCTCCTCCTCCTCCTTCAGCCCAGGATCGTCCTCGTACGAACGATAACGATCCTTGGCTTTTCGGGCTTCGACGTGGGCGGCGGGCAACGTCAGTTACTCGCCACCTGCTGCAACTTCCCGAGCCCGTTAGTGGCCGCTGCTGCGCTCATGTAATCCGCTCCGCTGATTCCCTCGACTTCCCTTCTTCTTCCTCTTCTTCTATTTCCTCTTCTTCTTCCGATGGCGATCGTTTGCCTCAAGCTGCCCTTATTCGCGATTACCTTGATTCCGACTTTACGATCTTCCTTTCTGTTTCTCTTCGTCTTCTTCTTCTTCTTCTTCTTTTTCTTCCGCTTATTCTCGATTCTCTCGTAGCCGTGATACGAATTTGTTCGAGTCACCTCGCGGATTTGGTCCGATTCGCCGATACGTAGTATGTACGTAGATATTATACCTTTGATTTCTCCTAGACAGATGCCCGTCTGTGGGTTCGCTCGATCTCTCTTCTTTACTCTCCCTTCAATTATTTTTCTTTTTGTCCGTTTAACGTTGTCGTGGGTAGGAGGGTGTCGTGTTCTCACGTGTTCGTGTGATTTTTGTTAAGTGAGTGTGTGTTTATGTTGTAGTGTCTATGTACTATCTGTACCTCTCTTTTTTTTTTCTTTAACTTCTGCTTTGATGCGCGCGCGAATGGATGCACTCCGTATTAAGGAGAACAGCCTAGTTTTTCTTTTGTCTATCTAACTTAAAGTCTAGCGTACACTTAAGTTCAGGTTAAAATTCAGGATTGCCCAGCCCGGACGGTGTAAGCGAGGAAGGATAGTCCACGCTATTACGCGATCAGGATTCGGTCGAAGGTTTCACCGCTTTTAAATCTTTAGAGCGGGGTGTAAGAAATCGCACTGATAGATAAAGTCACTGCTCGTCCCGTTTTGCCCTGAGTATTAGCCCCGTTGAATGTTTGATGTGCGTGTGTGTGCGTGTATAATTTTTCGTGTGAGTCTTTTTTTTGTTGTAATCGGGACGAGAGGGAAGCTTTGTCCTCTTTGGATTTCCGTCACTCCGTTTTTCTGTGCGTTTTTTCTGAGTGCACTTTCTTCAGATTCTTCTTCTCTCCTCGCTCTCTCTCTCTCTCTCTCTCTCTTTCTCTCTCTCTGTCTCTATCTCTCTCTTTCTTTATTTAAAAGCGCTTTCCGCCGCTTTTCGGTAGTCGGTGGTGCGGTCGAAACTTTCGAGCCTCTTCCTCTTTTGCCACTTTGGCTCGCGCGCGTCGACGACTCCTCCTCGAAATGCGACTCTAGCGTTTCTCTTTAACTCTTTAAAAGGAATTCTATTTCGATAATCGATTAACCGCTCGTCGTTACCGATATCGTCGATGGTAGTTGTGGTTGCTTCTTATTATCGTTTAGGTTTAATTAATATTGCACTTAGGTACACTCGTTTTTTGAACACACTGAAATATATATGTATGCGGCGCGGGGTTTTACATTGGAGCTTCCTGCCGATATCTTTCCACGTTCTTTCTTCCGTGATCTTCTCTCTCTCTCTCTCTCTCTCTCTCTCTCTCACGCTTTCTCTCTCTCTTATGTTCTCTCTCTCTTCCTCTCTCTCTCTCTCTCGCACTCTCTCTTTCTCTCTCTCTCCTCCTCCTCTCTTTCTTTCTCTTTTTCTTTGTTTTTATATTCGTTGCCGATCACTACAACTCCAAACCCCGCTTATAATCGTTCCGCTTCTCTTTCGCTCTTCTTCTTCTTCCGCACTCGCACTCCTCCGCTTCTTCTTCCGCTTTGCTCGTCCTATTCTGCTTCTTCCGCTTTGTCCAGTCTTCCTCTCCTGCGCGGGAATTTCTCGCTGTAACGCGTCTCCCGCTCGAAGCTGCAAATCAGAAGAAAAAAAAACATCATTCGATTTCGTCGACCTACCGGCGTATTTTATAAACGTGGCAGATAAATTAATGGACGCGTTGCATGCGTATACAGTTAATTCAAGTTATATAGTGTAATCAACGAACACATCGCGTTATATATATATATATATATATATATATATATATATATATATATATATATATATATATATATATTTATCCTCGATTGTCCTAACGAAAAATAATTGACAGCTCGCGTCGGTCAGAAGAAGTCGAAAGAGAATTTTTCCTTTAAAAGGAACGGTAAAATGTCCGTTGATCATTCGCACTCGCAAATTTACGCTTTCACTGTGATATATTAAAATAGATGTAGCTCGATTCGACGATAAAACTCTTTAAATTATACACAAGCCGACGAGAATAGACAGGTAATACATTCATTCGTGTTCATCCCTTCGACGTAAAAATAAAAAAAGACGGTAAAAAATATTTCGAACTTGAAAGATTTTCTGTTAAACATTATTTGATCGACGAACGAACGAACGAACGAACGAACGAACGTATAAACGAACGAACGAACGGCGATAACAACAAAAACGATAATAACAACAATAACGATAACAACAATGGGACGTTACTTACATAAAAATCAGCTTGTAGGATTAATAAGATAATGATAAAACTAACATGGGACGAACATGTAGAACGATAACGCAAATCCTTCGTTCGTTTTAAAACAAATTTCATGTGACTTATGCCCCATTTATTCTTAATCGACAAGTGTATAATCGCGCACTGATTAATTCACCGATTATTAACCTATTTAAATAAGATTATTTTCGTGTTATGCACGTCTTCTAGTAACACGCACTAGTCGACGAACATTCACACGATATTAACAACGGGATTTTGAAAAAAAAAGTAAAAATAAAAACGCGAACAAAAAAATCTCGAAGAAAGCCGATGCACCAAGATCCGAGATCATCGCACTTTCTCGACACTAGGATTTATTATACGTGAAAACGGATGTTTCTTGTTGATGGAGGAAGAAAAGGACGACGCACAAAAAACACATATTTCGATCTAACGTCACGATCCTCTCGAACTTAAATCGCACGTTGTTTAATCCTTCACGAAACTTTTATTAATTGGCAGTAGCGTCACGCAATTTACTAAAGTTCATTGAAGGAGTTGAAACGAAACACTTGAAATATTATTTCCAATTGAAAAATCCCATTCGTGGACGCGTGACAGGAGATAGACGTTTGGAGAAGCGTAATCGTTTGCATACAGAGAAAATAATTTTTGTGCGAAGAATTTCGTCGAAAAAAAAGTTAATAAAAAAAAAAAAAAAAAAAAAAAAAAAAAAAAAAAGAAGAAAGAAAGAACTAATCGCTCGACATGACTTTCATACGACTTTTCTGACGGCGCGTGAGATTCGTTTTTGTTTAGAAAACTTTTAATCCATCAACTTAAATTTTCGATATCGTCTCTTTCTCCCTCATACTTCAAACACACACGTAATCTAATTTCATTTCGTTTGTGCGATCATTTTTTTCAAACGCAGAGACATGTATTTCAAAATACGCGTAACGTATGCGCCTGTTGCCGTCGCATAGTATTTATTCGTGGTTATTATAACTCAGGAATATTTTTTTCTTTTTTTTTTCAAACGTCCACAGAATATTTTCAAACAATAATGAATAATTAAGAGAAATCCTCTTACGTTCACATTCGATATTTGATAAGAAAGAGAGAAGATATTAAGAAATTCGAGAAAGAATGAAATAAAGATAGAAAGAAAATAGTTAGATAAAAAAAGCCGAGCACGAGAGAATGTTGTAAATTGAACGAAATGACGTTGACGTTTCACTTTTCTTTTATTTCGTTTCGGATAGAACAAATAAAACAGATGTCACATTTTCGACACTTATATTCGCACCCCGTTAGATGATTGTACACAATACGTTGTTATTATTATCGAAAGAAATAACATAGCGATCGACGAATTTCGTTCAACGAGAAAATTTCGAGATAAGAGAAAATTTTTCCGCCGGCACGGAGTAACTTGTCGCTCGTATTTTTCTCGCTTTTGATGAGGAAAGAATGACACGCACTTTGCACTCTTTGTTTCTCTCTTTCTCTCTCTTTCTCTCTCTCTCTCTCTCTCTATATATATATATATATATACATATATACATATATATATATATCTCTTTCTATTTTTTTTTCTTTCTTAATATTTCTATCTTTTTCATTCTCTTTCTCTTTCTCTTTCTCCCTAGATATTCCTATCAATCACGATCGCTGATCTCGTCACTTAGCTTTTCGACCACGCATAAAGTGTTTTCCTCGAACATAGTCCTTTCCCTCCACACACCGCTTCCCATTATTTTCTTAAAGGCACTTGTATTCGTCCGATCTTGTTGAATGAAGAAAGGATCGAGTTGTTCGCTATCGCGACGGAACACTGCAAGCTAGTACGCTGACGTACCGGGCATGTCAGAGAGGCTCCATGAGTAAGGGGATGGAGAGGGGGTGGATCGGTGGTACGTTCGGTCGAAAGAGGGGAAAACCTACTAAATTCGTACGAAAAAAGAGGAGGAAGATGAAGATGATGGTGATGATGATGATGGTGATGATAATGATGAAAAAGAAGAAAAAGAAGAAGAAAAAGAAAAAGAAGAATAAGAAAAATAATAAGAAGAAAAATAAAAACGGAGGAAGTAATAACACTAGATATTAGCGTCGCACGGATTTCTTCGAACTTGGTGTCGCGCACTGGAGAAACGATCACAAAAAATAAAAACAGAAGAAGAAGAAGAAGAAGAAGAAGAAGAAGGAGAAGAAGAAGTAGCGGAAGAAAAAGAAGAAGAAGAAGAAGAAGAAGTAGCAGAAGAAGTAGAAGAAGATAAACAGGAAGAAGAAGAAGAAAAGGAAGCGCGTTGAATAATATAAACGCGCGATAATACGTCGCGTAAAATCGTAGAGCTCGATCGTAGAGGAAGTAGAAAGAATCCAAGAATGATCTCTTACTAGAGATCAGTGGGTCCGTGGAATCGACGTAGGTAAATACTATCGGTGCATATAAGTCGATGTAACTCTCGCGTGGCAGTTCTCTCCGGTCAGGGGTTAGAATGGCAAACACCTCTCTCGCGTTCGGTATCAGCCAAGACACTGTTCTTCCTTGGTAAAGACGTTGGCGAAGACGACGACGACGACGACGACGACGACGACGGCGGCGACGACGACGACGACGACGATGGCGGCGGCGGCGACGGCGACGGCGACGACGACGACGACGACGACTACTACAACGGTAACGACGCGACTCCCGACGACGTACGACGACGACGGTGGAAAAAGGTCTCTCCTCTTCCGCGTTCGAGTCCTTGACGGAGGAGGAACCGAAACTGACTCAGGTCTGTGGCTCGCGAGAAACGCTAAGTCCTTCTCCGAGTCGGGGGTCGGTGGTGGCGCGCTTCTCAGACCGCGTGCGTCTGACTAAAAGCCACCCCCTCGTGCCTTAAAGAACGCGTGTTCGGGTAGGGGCGTTGTCTTAGGTGGTGCGCGGTCGCGAAATTTCTGGCCGCCTCGCTCGCCTTTGCTCGCCTTTCTTCGCCTCCCTTCGACTACCTCGTACTCCCTCTTACTCGATTGGAACCTTGTAGGAGTCGGGTCCACGGGGCCCGGGCAAGGGCCCAGGCTACCCTGGACCTTGCTTAAGCCTTGTACGAATCCTCCCAGGTCGAAAATCCACCTAGCCGAGAAGGAAAAAGCCGAGTATGTCGTAGGACAGGAGTTTTCAAGCCACCCCTCTTTTCCTTTGCCCCCACCAAACCGACGTAGGAGCGTGGCGCGCGCTCTGTCTCCCCTTTCCTCAGACCTTTCTCTCCCTTGCCTTCGCCGCCGCCACCGTCGCCGCCGACGACGCCACCACCGTCCTCCCCCGCCGCACGCAAACTACCCTTAGCCGCCGGGTGGGAGCCGGAGACTCCGTCGACGCCTCGAACGGGGGTAAACGTCGTATAAGGGGTGAGAAAGAGAGTGGGAGATCTCTCCTTTTCTAATTTCTTCTCCTTTCCTCCCCCGCGCTTACCTTCTCGCCTACCCCACTCGAGCTTACCCTTCTCTCCCTTCCTTTTTCCACTCTCTCTTTCTCTGTCTCTCTCTCTTTCTCTCTCACTCTCCCTCTCTCTCTCTTTCTCTCTCTCTCTCTCTCTCTTTTTCTCTATCTATCGCACTTTCGCACTCTCTATCTATCTATCTATCTATGTATCTATCTATCTTTCTTTCTTCCTTTCTCTGACACTCCGAGTTATTCTCGCAGGAGAAGAAAACTCCGTAAGGAGTCCTCCTTTTTTGTGTCGTTTCTCTTTTATATCCTACTTCCACGGATGCTTTGACTCACTCCGAGAACTTTCTTAGAGATACATGTATGTATTTATATATATAAATATACGCGTCTATAAAAAAGCTCTTATATGTTCTGATCAAAACTGAAAAGTACGTTAGTTAATGGCAGCGTGCTAACGTCACGAGGCAAGCTGTTCGACTGACTGAAAAATTGTGTGGGAGCTCTTAGAAAAGGGGGTGTGCGTAGCGAAGGTCCGAGGTGGAAATAAAAAGAAGGGAGAGAACCGTATAAAAATGGTCTCCTCCCTCAGTACGTCGTGCCCCTTATGGCAAGACGAGCATGACTAATCGTACTGCGGGGGAGTGGGGGTGAACGAGAAGAAGAAAAAATAGCCTTTTTTCCCCTTCCAATCGAGCACCCTACTCTGTTCCGACTCCCCCTTGTTTTAGAAGGACTTTTTTTTCATTGGCTCATTCCCTGACAGACAGGGGAAGAAATTTTTTCTCTCGGCGAATCTCGAATCTCGACTAGATGGGGAAGAAAGAAAGAAAAATAATGCAGGAAAAAAGAAACAAATTAAAAGAAGAAAGAAAAAGAAGAAGAAGTAGAAAAATAAAAGAAGAAGGAGTAGGAGGAGGTTCGTGTCCAGCCATGAAGTGTTAAAGGACGTCGACTTTGTAGGTAGAGTCGGAGTCGATGTTCATTTTGTGGTGTGGAGGGTGGTCGATGGTTAGCTCGGTCGTCTTACGCGCCCCTCTCTATGACCCTCTCTTTCCCTTCCTCGCCTCCTCCTCCCCTTGCCACCCACCACCTACCGTGAGCGTCTCCACTTGCATTCGTCTAACGTGCGCGGTGGCCTCTTCCCTATCAAGGGAGCTTTCCATCCCTTCCACTTCCTACCGAACGTCTCTCCCCTCCACGCGACTACTCCACTCGCTCTTGCTTCCTTTTCTCTCTTTCTCTCTCTCTCTCTCTGTTTCTCTCTCTACTTCTGTATCTCGATCTCTCTATCTCTCTCATTCTAACTTTTTCTCCCACCGAGCGTGGGCCACCCTCTCTCTCTCTCTTTCTCTCTCTCTCTCTCTCTCCCTTCTTTCGACACGCTTCATCCCCACCGCACGGCCAACCCCCACGCGCCGCATTTTTACGCTGGCCTTGTCCTTTTTTCCACGTGTCCGCCACGTGGAAATGTGGATTGCCTGAACGACCCTCTCTCCCTCTCTTCCATTTTTTTCTCTCTTTTTTTCTCGGTTACTCTACTCTACTCTCTTTCGCTCTCCCCATTTTTACCTCCACTTGCTTTCCAACGCACGACCAACACGCACGTTCTCTTTCACCCTCTCTCGTACTTATCCTACACCACTCTTTGTCCACCCTGTAAAGAGTGCGACGTTGAAAGACTCCAAGAGAAGAAAGAGACGCGAAAGAAAGCGACACTCGGCTCCTCCCTACTATCTCACTATCTCACTCTCTCTTTTTCTCTTTTTCTCTTTTTCTTTTAGCCTCGCCTTGCCTCATACGGAACACCGAGGGTGGTTCGTCGTATGGAAAAAGTCAACGAATGAGGTAGCAGCTCGGAAAGGCGGAAGGAAAAATCCACTGACCTCCCGGGTCTCTTCCGAATGAATGGCCGCTCTCTTTCCGGTAATACGATGTAACTTTATGGTTACCGCGTGTTTACCTGTTGGTTCTTTCATGAATGAGGTACATTTTTACGCTTCTCCTTTAAGAAAGAACGTTTTTTCTTTTCTTTTCTTTTTTTTTTTTTTCAATGAATAACGAAGAGCTGTTAAATATTGTGATTGTTACGAGGAATATACAAAACAAAAAAAAAAAGAAAAGACAAAGAAAAAGAAGCAGAAAAAAAAGAAAAAAAAATCTCCTACTTTGTATGTATGTAAGTACACAAGTCATTGCGGTATCTCTTCCGGAGTATCGTGCCTATCGCGAAAACATTTTCGATCGATGGAGGGCGTAGTAGAGTCGACAACGTGCATCGAAAACGCCACAGGCGGCGGGAGGGGAGCAAGGAGAAAAAAAGAGGTTCCTCTGTGAGATTCTCCCCTGGCCGAAGTAGTACGGGGAATAATACGCGTAAAGAAAGTATCCAGCCGCGTAGTATAGCGTGATCGCGATCGAACTTCCGGTCGCGGCAGGCTGCCCACGAAGTAAGGATTCGGTACTGTCTTGGTTCGCTCGTCGTGGGTGGAGTGTGCGCCATTCTTTCTCGGGCCACGAAAATAAGTAAGTACATACCTACATAGGTTGTTTTTGAAGGAGAGAGGGTATTGGGTAATCGAGGCTCGCTTTAAATTACAAATGAAGCACCGGCTTTTGTATATATATATATATATATATATATATATATATATATATATATACGTACCGACTACTACGTACCTACGTAGTATATACGTATTACCTACTTATATTTTAGGTACGTTGGTTTGGATAAAAACAGGTGAGAATCGTGTCTCGCGGAAGAAAGGGGTGGGTGGATCGGCCGTCAGGCGTTATCCTTCGAGATCCCAATCCTGATCCCGATTCCGACCCTCGATCCCGATCGGCAGCTGGACGAAAAGGAAGGAAATACAACGGACTCGC
Source organism: Vespa velutina (assembly GCF_912470025.1). NCBI lineage: Eukaryota > Metazoa > Arthropoda > Insecta > Hymenoptera > Vespidae > Vespa > Vespa velutina. The sequence goes on from NC_062195.1 coordinate 7,739,035, forward strand.
CGCCGCACGAGTGAGAACGACTGAACAAGAGGAGAAGGACGTGGAACTCGGAGAAGGAGAGGTACCGTACGACGTGTACGCGCACGTGCACTTGCTTGCACGATTCGGCTGACGGCCAGTTGCAACGTGTGCCGCTTGAATCGACTCGATCGAATCCCCCGATAACGACTATGTGCTCTTTGCGTAGGAAGACGTTTGTCTTCTCGCCCCGATCCTGCCTACTTTCGATCGTCCTCTTTCCTTTATTCGCAAACCTGCCGACGATATGTTCTAAAAACACTTTGTCACTAAGACGAAAACGACGACGACGACGACAACGACGACTACGACGACAACGACGATGATGACGACGTTTTGTTCTTGCGAAAGCGAGGGTGGTCGCTTCCTCGGAAGTCACCTGGTGCAATAATGATAGCGTCTTCGAACAATTATATTTTTTTCTTTTTGTCAGTATCATTAGAATATGTTTTCATTTGAAACGATCCCTTGAGGAATTCTTGTCACTTTTTCTTTTTTTTCGGACGAGATTTAAATTTATCAAAACTTTCTATTCTACGGGTAAACTTTTTTTTATATTGATATCTTTAAATTACATCGACTTAAGATTTCTCATTGATTTAGAAAATAACGTAAACGTTAAATGGTTTTAATCGTAGTATTAACAATCGAATGATAAAAAGAACGTTTCGATCATCGATAACCTATCTCATATTTTTCGTTTAAATATTGGAACGATAAAAACAACACTTTGATCATATACGATAAATTTTACGTTTACGATCATTGAACCGTGTGAAAGCACCTTTCTTTCAATCCCTAAGTATCTAAGAAATACTACCCCGAGCCGAGGTGACGCCTGGTGGAGGATTAAGGAACGAGAGAACAAACGAGTACAGAAAAGGGTGACTCGTTCTTAGGTTTCTGTCCATGCTAAGCTTGACGGGGATATCGATTATGTAGGAAACTCTATGCTCCGTAAGCTAAGCAGCGCTGGTTGCCGAATTTTCTTCTTTGCTTGTTTTATATCGTATTCGAATTTATTCGAAATAATTAATGGATTAATTTCTACCTGTCCCGACAATATCCGATCCGATCGTCTCAGTTCCACGTACTTTGATTATCACGTTGTCACCTATAAAACTTCTTTGGTAAAGAACTGTGCTCGGTATCGTCATCTCGATCCTCGAGATCCACTATTTTCTATGTAGAGATTTCCTCGTTGAGACCATTATCAACGATCTAGACCGAATCGACGAATCGGAAGGCCCGGAGAACCGCGCAAGCCATCGAAACTGCGGCCTGGATTAAGAATTCTAACGGTAGGAGTAGTAGTCGTTGGTAGTAGGATGAAATGAGCGACGCGTCCGGCGCATTACGCAATGAAAGAAACAAATGAAGCTTAATAGAAAAACTGCTCGCGCTAGAAAAACCGCTCCGTCGTGGACTTAGTACAGTTGAGTTAGAAAGTCTCTCTGAAAAAGAAAGAGAGGGAGAGAGAGAGAGAGAGAGAGAGAGAGAGAGAAAGAAAGAAATCAAAACCACCCACCCATCCCTCCCTACTTTTTTCAGAAAACCCGTTGTTTTCTTGTGATGGAACGAAGGAGAGAAGAAATAAAGAAAAAAGAGAAAGAGAAAAAAAAAGAAAAATACGTGATCCACGAATAAGCAACTTATTAATTTAATTGTAATTATAGGTTTCTTATCGTTGACTGGGGCCACTCATCGTTATATTGCAATATGATGAAATACAATAACGATGGTGATTCTAATTAGTGAAGCTTGTGGGCGGAAGAGTATAGAGTATTTCGTAATGACTTTTTGAAAAACTTTTATTTAATTATCGGACATGCTATCGCTGAAAGAAAGATGGATATATGTATATATATGTATGTATGTATGTATGTATGTATGTATGTATGTATGTATGTATGTATATATGTATGTATGTATGTATGTATGTATGTATGTATGTATGTATGTATGTATGTATGTCTGTATGTATGTTATATGTATGTATGTGTGTGTATATATGTATGTATTCGGTGAGTTGTTCTTTAATCATTGAATATTAGAAGACAGGAGGGGGAGTCATCGAAGTGTCTAATTGTCGTCGGGAAAGTCAGCGATCCGCAAAACTCAACGCGAATCAACGAGACACTTCATGAATTTGTTAGGTTCGTTTGAATGGTCGGTGGCATTAATGATGATTGGGGAGTACCAAGCGAACATGAGCTGAGCCTCACTCTTTGATGATTAGCAGACTGCATTTCTATTCCAAATTTAGCTACATTAAATATTTCACGTTAACGGATGCTGATCTCGATTCTATATTTAATTGGTGTTAAATGAATTGTTATCTTGCGATATGTATCGAAGAAAAATATTCTTTTCAGTTCATCAATGATTGGTCATTTCGTGATCAATATAACGTGTATATATATATATATATATATATAATAAATAACAAATAAATGAAATACAATGATTATATTGCAACGAGATGAAAAAATAATTTACGTCGACTTTGTTTTTTACATTGTTTTGTGTTTTACGAAATTCACATCGATTTTGTAAAAAAAAAAAAAAAGAAAAAGAAGGAAAGAAAGAAAAGAAGAAAGAAAAAGAAAGAAATTACAAGAGAAGAGAGATCAGAGATATTTTTTCTTTTTTTTTCGAAGCACGATCAAGTCTTTTGGTATGTTTGATCGAGATCAAAGGTTGAATTGGGCACTCGTGGAGAAGTGAACAGATTGTTACTCGATGAGAGAACGACTCGCAAGTCGATAGACGAGAAGTGACTAGTTCGTGGAACGCGTTGCTCGCGTTTTTCCCGACTGTACCATCACCGTCGTCGTTTGTGGCTGTGTCAATAGGAGCTAATCTAAGTACATATGCACACACAAATGCAACGCGAGAGAGCGCACGATGCAGCACGTTGTGCTGGGGCCGTGATGCAATCGTGCCTCGTGCTTCGCGCGAGTTTCGACATTCTCTTTGCTTTGCACCGTGTACAAAGAGCACCAGGACGATCAGTATCAAGGAAAATCATTCATTTTTCAATGATTCCCTAACACCCTTAGTCGTAAGCGTTAGTCTTCCTTCTTCTTTATGAGTCTGTAACTTATGTCTCTTTTTATGTAACAATATTTGATTCTCTCTCTCTCTCTCTCTCTTTCTCTCTCTCTCTCTCTCTCGTTGATTTTAATATATAAGTAAATCCGAAAAAAGTTTGAGTGATACATTATTTCGTTTCTTTTTATTGTCTTTCGATACAATAAATATTTTATTGCTATCGAGCGATTTGTTAAAGAAACGAATTTTCTTTGGAAATATTCATATGCATCAAGTATCTTCATTTTTAACCACTAGGCGCAACCGAGAAGATAAGATAAGCTCTTGGCGCATCCAGGATCAAGGTGACCAAGATAGCGTCTTTAAAGTTCGAGTAACGTTTGCGCGGCCTTGAAGTTATTATTTTTCCTTTTTTTTTTTTTTTTTTTTTGCAATAAAACGCTCGACAGACAGAATTAATCATGAATGCTTCGTTTTTCTTCGAGAAAAATGTATAACGTAACACGTAAATATTCTCGTTTGGCGAATTTTCGTTAATTATCACCAGTAAATTGAATTCAACGAAAAGTAATCGATGACTGACAGAAGAGTAGACATTTATGTCCGGTATTTTCTCACGATCTCGAGCAATTGTTACCAAGGCCGGGAGTAATGATCGTTAACCCTCTAATATCAACATGTAATCATTGAAATAAGTATTTGATCGAGATAAATTAATCGGAAACTTTGCAAATATAAATACATACATATAAATAAAATGTTAGTTAAATCTACTAAAAGAATGTTAAATAAACGTAACTAATAATAATAAAATCGTGATAGGGAAAAGAACGAAAATGAAAAAGAATGAAAATGAAAAAGAAAAAAAAGAAAAAGGAAAGAAAGAAAAGGAAATTAAATAATAATAATAAAAATAATAATAATAATAATAATAATACTAATAAAAAAATTTCAAGAATCCGTATGAGCTACTTTTTCAATATATAATAAAGGAAAAGAGAAAGCTTGCATTCAAGTATACGTATACATGTAGGCGTTCGATTGAGTAACAATCGCAAGTTTTGCCTTTTTCGTGAAGGGTGGATAGGAGAGGAGGGAGAGGATGGTGAGGGGGGAGATTGAGAGGTGGAGGAGGAGGGTACGAGATGCGGTACGAGAGGAAGGAGGAATTTTCCGTGGAAATCATCGACGTGGCCCGGGTCATCGACGAGCTCTCGAGCCCAGGCTCGCGCGCGATAGCGGGCCGGAAACGTACACAGTTAAAGGTTAGCGTGTATGTACAAACGGCCCGTTCGCACACATGCACGTGGCTTAGGCCAGTGTCTCGCATAATCGGGGTGGTGGTTCCCGCAGAGAGCGCCGTACGGCGGCCTCCCATTGGCCGGTCCGAGGGTGGCTCGCTGCAGTCATCGATTCAGGCAGTCATTGGCTGACTCGGCCCTGGCCGCCATTTTGAATGACTCCGGGATCAATACGCGAGGTGCGGAAAAAAAATGCATGCGAGAGCGGCCGCCGGCGCGCCGCCCTCGCTGGTATCCTCTCTCCTCTATATATATATATCCTTCTCCTACATTCTCTCTCCTTCCTTCTCTCTCTCTCTCTCTCTCTCTCTCTCTCGCACATACACACATAGACATAGACACTTTACGAACGGCGACGCTCGTACTATCTACTAGTACAACGCATACTATCTCCTCTTTCGAGGATCGAGGAGGGCGGGGGCTCCCTAACGCCTTTCCGCCCTCGATCACCGTCCTCCACCTCCTTCTCCACTTCCCCCTTAGCCACCCTCTCGTCGTTTCGAACGTAACTAAAGGGGATGATTGCGTTACTCGCGTACATATGTAGGTACGTACCTACACACATACGAATGCCGTAGATGAAATCATCGAAAAAATACTCGCGCTCGCATGGCCGAACACGATTCCGAACACGATCCTTTTACGACGAACGTTACTATATAAAACCGGCTATCCGTATATCTGTATATGTGTGTTTAAATATCTGTGTACGTTACTCTTCATACTCTTTCTCCCTATTCCCTCCCCCTCCGACAATTTCCCACCCCCTCCTCCCCCTTCTACCCGTCATTCGATGCATGCAACGTTTCATTTTGAAAGCGAGCCTCCAGTTGGGAAATAGGAAATTTCAAATCGAAGCCCAGCGCACCCACCCACACCTCACAGCCCGCACCCCTCGCAACCTTTCTTCGCGACTCACCCTTCCAACCTCTCTCTCCCCCCGTTTTACCACCCACCCTCCTCCCGCAATCATCGCGTTGCAACAGCCCGGGCCGCCCGAGCAGGGGTGCGTCATCGTTCGCTCGGCGAATGGAATGATTTCGACGCCAAAGCCAGCTCTTTGTTTCCGGTGATCGTTCACTTTGTATATGCATGTGTGTGTGCGCTTGTATTTGCGTTTTTTATTTTCGATCTATTTTTTTCCTCTTCTCCCTCTCTTTTTCTCTTTTTTTTTATTTTCTCGTCGTTGGCCGAACCAAAAAAGGAATCATCGCGTTTCCCCTCTTCTTTTATTTCATTTTTTTTTTTTTTTTAACTACGCCGCTCTTTTCCCGTTGGTACTATTAATACTATCGTGATTTTCCATTCGGTGGATATTGAAAACTCGGAAAATCATCGACCGTTATCGGTACTTACTTCGTAAAAAGAAAAATAAAAAAAAGCTTTTTCAATATTTTCCTTTGTAGATATTGGTTGACACGAGAGTTACGAATCTATAGTTCATATCTCTATAATTTCTCGAAATTCCAGATGAGGTTTCTCTCTCTCTCTCTCTCTCTCTCTCTATACATACATACATACATACATACATATATATATATATATATATATATATATATATATATATATCCTTGCAACAAGTTAATAAGAACGTTTTAGAAACTCTCTTAAGATATACGCGTTGAATCGATAACTATAGAAAGATAACTCGCGGCACTGCCGTTACGCCGTCGCGAAATGATGGATAGATGCGTCTTTGCATACTACTTAATAATCCGGGAGTCATAAGAATAATACGCCTAATGGCGTTGCTACGAGGTAACACCGATGATTATAGTGCTTGCTATTATTATGGACATTTTCGCGCTTAACCGTTCTACTATATAATAAGCACCATAGAGGAAGACCATTGAGAACTAGAGAGAAACAGAGAAAGAGAGAGAGAGAGAGAGAGAGAGAGAGAGAGAGAGAGAGAGAGAGAGAGAGAAAGAAAGAGAGAGAGAAGAGAGAGAGAGAGAGAGAGAGAGAGAGAGAGAGAAAGAGAGATAGAAAGATAGAGTCACGGTAGATACATAGTTAGACGTGCGAAAGTATACTCTAGCTACCTCAGAGTTTTACAATAACCGTTACAGGCGTTACCACCCCGACGATGATAAAGGCCGATAGAGAGTAGTTATTACAAAGCACGACTTGTAAAATGATCGCTTTACGCGACTATGATTCTATACGCGCGATAGAATAGAAGTGCATAGAATTTTGTAGAAGATTTATCGAGTCGCTCGCGCGAACGATGAATCTTATCTTTCATTCATCGATCGATTCCTTTCAATAGACTTTTCGACGATTCTACTGTTATTCACCTGTATGTATAATATATATATATATATATATATATATATATATATATATATATGTGTGTATATATATATATATATATATATATATATATATATATATATATTTCCTCATAGTTAAAATAGCGGAATATCTTTCGTTTTCTCGCGTTATTTAATATGTCGAATCGAGCTCGGATCTACTTAGATACGTAAATGTGCGTCAAAATGTACAAATTAATAACTACAATAAAAAAATTTATATCGTGCAATCGTATGAAACTAATAAAAGGGGATAATGATAATGATCAAACTTGATGAGTACTTACGTTTGGAACCGAACTAATTGAAACAAGGACATAAGGCTTCTCTTGGTAGCAACGACTTTTAGATCACATTTTTAATTATTAAGAATTTTATCGTTTTTTTTCATTTTTCGCTTTTTAAAATTTACGTTTAAAATCTAAAGTTTCTCAAAACTTGTTAAAAATATACTTTAGTCATTTCTTTACAATTTACTTTGTAGACGTCTAAAGTGTTTTTTTGTTTCCTTTTTTATCCCCCCTTTGTCTCTCGTTTGTTCCTTCGACAGTGTAGGTAGTAATACTCTCCTTCTTCCTTAAGGCAATGCTTTTGTTTTTAATTTCGTTTCTTCTCTTTTTTTTGTGCTTTTTTCGTATTTTTTCTTGGTTTCCTATTTCTTCTTTTTTTCTTCCTCGTCGTCTTCTTATTCGTCGTAATTTTGAAACGAAGCACGTTCGAAAGTAAGTTTTCTAAATAATCGAGTCTGTTCTCTTTTTTTTTTTTTAAATCTTTTTCTTTTTTTTGTTCTTTTTCCTTTTTCTTTTTTTTGGGTTCGGCAAAACTTAAGAGGAGTTGTTCAGACTTTGTGTTTCACAGACAGAAATCGGTGCAAGTTTCGAAAACGGTGAAATTAATTTTTCAATGAAATAACTATGACAACACATAACAACACAGTGCGACGCGTCTGAAACAGATAAGAGAAAGGGGACGTCGGATTTCCGGTTCTTATTTTCTACTTTTTTTTTTTTATTATAGGTCGCCCCATATGCGGTGAACTATCACCGCATATGGGGCAAGTACGCGAGTGTTTTATTTTTTCTCTAATTTTTTTCTTTATCGCATGAATTTTCTTATCTCGACAGAATTATTCCGCGAATCTACCGCGGTATTGGCGTCAAGGAGGACCGAGGAACATTTCTAACCCATTATAACTCTATTGCCATTCCCATTTCTTTCAAAGTTAAAATCGATTTGTCATCGCCATCTTCAATTCCAATAAATGGAAGGAAGCATAGGGTACTACTCCCATCCGACCATATTCAAAGAAAAGAAGAAAAAAAAAAAAGAAAAAAAGAAAAAAAGAAAAAAAGAAAAAAGAAAAAAAGAAAGAAAATAAACGAAATAAGTTAAATAAATGAAAATCGATTCCAAAGAGAATGAACATATATGCGCAAAAAATTGATCAATAAACGCGAAAATATATTTAAGAATAACGTACGTTGACTTATTATGATAATTCAATTCTTTTAAATAAGAAGGTGTACTATCAAGTCGTTTTCGATAAAAATTGAAAAATAAGAAAATGAAAAAAAGAGAAAGAAGAAAAAGAAAAGGATAAACGACTAAACGATGAATCGAAGAGGAAAAAAATGGTTGAAAAATAAAAAGAAACGAAAGAAGAAGAGGAAGCAAAAGAAGAAAAAATAGAAAAAAAAGAAGAAAAAGAAGAAAAATGAATGGTCGATCGAGTGATAATACTCGAGAGAGCTCGAGAGGGGCTTGGGTGGGCCGTGATCGGCGTCGCATCTCAGGCGTCGGCCTCGAGTCTACGTTCGAAGCTCCCGCGCGCTCCTCTAAGGAAAAAGCACGGAATAAGAAGGGGGCCACGTGACTCGAGGAACGAATGAGCGTCTTTGCCACCTCCGCCCCCGCTCCTCTGTAGTGCTCCTCGAGTGCGAGAGCGAGAGAACGAGAGAGAGAGAGAGAGAGAGAGAGAGAAAGAGAAGCGTCCCCTCCACCTTCATCTCGTTCCCCTTCTAAAGAGGAGGCGCGCGGCGTCGCTCCTTGCGCGTCGTGATAAGACGCGTCGGGACGCTCCCTCCGTCCTTCTCCTCCTTCTCTCTTTCTCCCTCGCTCACTCCCTATCTCGTCGCGCTTTCCCGGACTTTTCTCCCCCACGTGTTTCTCGCGGCGCGGCAGTGTCTGCTGGCACGTCGCGGTGCGATCTTCCTAAGGAGCTACGAGGCGACTTCCTCGTCCTTCCTTTCTTCCTTGCTTCCTTCCTTTCATCCTTCCTTCCCTCCTTCTTTTTCCTCTTCCTTCTCCTTCTTCCCTCCTCGTTCTTCCTCATCCTTTTGCACAATCCTCCTCCAACTCCTTTTTCCCAAACGATCCTTTCCTTTCCTTTCCGCTTTTCTATTTTGATCTTATTTCTTTTTTTTTTTTTCTTTTACTTTTACCCTCCCGCCGATTTCCCACCCAACCCTCCTCGGTCCCCCTTTACCAAAACCCTTTGCTCTCCGTGCAAAGAAGCAAGAACTCCTCGAACGATAAGCGAATTTCGCGCTCCCGTCGTAAAAACACCTCGCGAGAAAAGACGCGACTTCTTTCCTTCCTTTTTTTTCCGGCTCGCGAATTTACGCGAGACGCGCGCTAAACAACGCGGATATTTCCGCTGAATTTCGGTAACCTTTGATAGAGGCATTGCGAGCATCCCCGTGTCTGAGTAGCAACTGCGCCGTGGCCCCGTGCTGAGCACCCCCACCTCACCTCTTCGCCGCTTCTATCGGCCGCCTCACACCGACCCCCCCAACACCACCGGCCAAACCTCCGTATGCCGATGCCGTGTACCGAGCCACCAACCCTCTCTCGGACGTTCTCGCTGGCTAGCCCTCCGCCTCCATCCCTCGCCGACCCCTTCGTCACCACCACCCTCCTACACAGTCACCACCACCACCACCACCACCGCCAGCACCACCACCACTACTACTACTACCGCCTCACTACCACCACATTGCCACTGCTACCCGTTTCGTCCAACATCCCTCACCCCTCTTCTTCATCCTCTCATCCCCCTCTTCCCTCCACCCTCTATCCGAGAGTCATGAACCGAGTCTCGGCTCCACGGCGACGCTTACTCGTGCCCACGAATTTTCCCTGGCTTACGTCAAGTGCATCCCAACTACCAGTTCGACTCTTCGATTCTTGACTCAGAAGATATAGACCAACTATTACGTATACCTATGTAGCTATTACGTTAACCCTTAAAGGAGATCGAATCTTACTTATGAACGAAACATCCAAATTATGTCAACTGTTTCAACTATTAGAATAAATTGATTCTCTTTTAATAACAGGGTTAATCGATAGTTGTATGTAATGTTACGTACTCGTTTATTATTTCTATGTATTATGATAATAAAATTATTTGCTTAAAAATATTGTATCTTTTTTAATCTTCCCAGCTTCATAAAAGGAAAATGAAGATCTACGCCCGAGCGGCCGCCATTTTTCATAATTTAGAACCGACACTTTGTTTTCAGGTGGTTCAATGAACGACCGAGGGGTGGTTTCTCTGTCGTACACAATAACGATTCGGAGGCGTTATCGTGGCTTTACATCCCTTTGGCTTCGGCGTGACAGTAAGGTTAGCACGGCGTTGTTACGCGCACGGCAGAATGGACTTCACGTTCACCGTGTATTCCAAATCCTGCTGTTGACCGCAGCCCCTGCTTCTCTCTGCTTTATGAGACTTTGATCGAGTATATCTAAAATGATTGAGTAATCTTTCGATTTTTCCTTGGCACCTATTTCATCGTCCTATTTTTCATCGTCCTATAAAAACTTTTCCTTCGTCGATGATACATCGATAAGACGTAATAAAAAAGAAAAAAAGAAAGAAAGAAAAACAATCGAAAAAAAGAAAGAAAGAAAAAATATCGAAAGATATCTTTGACTGAAGTCAATTTATCAGAGAAAATGAAGATGTCGAAAAAGGAATTGATAACTAAACGATTCGGTCGATTTCGAAGGAATACGAATTCGCCCTCGACGTCCAATAACAATTTCGAGGAGCCGATGCGGCTTCACGTGCTTCGGTCGCCGGCGTGACAGTAAGGTTAACACACGAACGTTGCGTACGCAACCTAACCGAATACGTACACCATCGTATTTCGAATCCTGGCGTTGACCGCAGCTCGTTCCATCGCGCTTCCACGAGGGATGGTAGGCCACCCCCAGGACGGCGTGCCTCGCCTCTGGAAATTCTCCAGCGGCATTCCCTCGCGCGAGCCTTTCGTCGATAGGGCGACTAGATCTTATTACTACCTGCAGAGATACGCGCTCACACAATTTTGCCCTTGTACGAGACTACGACGACAACGACGACATATGGACCAACGAAATCGTCTATCGCATTGTGAATTTCTCTACAACCGTTCGGCTTAGGTATTCCAAAATGACGATTCTTCGAGTCGTTTTTAAGCTTAATCGTTTTCATGTACAACAATAACGAAAAAAAAGAAGAAAAAAAAGAAAAAAAGAATAGGATCGTAAACATGTGAGACTCTCCCCGTTCAACTCTTTTTTGTCTGAAAAATCTTTTCAATAGAAGTGCCGGAGGGTAATTCGAAGATCCGCAAGGATAAAAGAAAATGTTTAAAGAACTCGTACACATCTCTTTCTTAAACTCTCACCACGATGATGGTACCTCGTAATTGTATCGATTGTCTTACGAGTTTCTCTCTCTCTCTTTCTCTCTCTCTTTCTCTCTCCCTTTTCGAATTTATATATATATATATATATATATATATATATATATATATCTTTCTCTCTCTCGACCGTTATACATCGAGAAAAGTGAATGGTCTTGTCTCGGTTCTCCCTCCTTCTCTCCTCCCTTCGTTTCTATATCTCTCTTTCTATCCCTTCTTACAGAGAGCACGACATCAGGGTGACCCCTTTTGTTACTTGCCTGATCGAAAAATAAAAATTTCTAACCGGATGAGAGTTTGACCTGAATCTTTTTGTTGAAGAAAATGAAGAGGGGTAAGTAGAGAGGAGGAAAGGGGGTTAAGGGGTACCGGTAAAGCGCACAATGGTCCCGTCGTGATTTGCATATGTGGACGTCCAATGTGTAGCATGTGGCGCATCCGAAGGTCACTTCTGTTATTTACAGGGTTTCTGTTCAACGCGAAGACCTCGGGAGAAGGAGAAGGAGAAAGAAAATGATAGAGGAAGAAAGAAAATTAAATTTCATCCGGCTCCACGAAGGGTTGTGTCTTTCGTTCTTTATCTACTTCTCGACGAGCTTGATCTTCGGAAAGAAAAAGATAGAGCGAGCGAGCGAGAGAGAGAGAGAGAGAGAGGGAGCGAGCGAGCGAGCGAGAGAGTGAGCGAGCGAGAGAGAGAGAGAGAGAGAGAAAGAGAGTGAGAGATAGAAATAGAGAGAGAGAGAGAGGGAGAAGGAAAAGAAGACTACGAAAACTCGGCAGGTAGGATGGTTCTGAGTCTGGACAAGGGGGATGAAACCGTTTCTTCCCTCGTACGTCTATCTCCCTGCATTTTCGGCTACCCTACCTACGTATAATCATAATAATAAGAGAAAGACCGGTTGACCATCGGGCGACCCGAGAAAGGGATAAAACAATCGAGTCTGATTTTTTGTCCTGACAGCTGCGTGTGCGATCATCTACATGTTTCTCGACCCCGTGTCGATAGACGATTCCACGGGCAGGACCTTTCGAACCCTATCCCGATAACTACTTCCATTCGTGAAATACACGAACGAAGCTTTTACGAAAGCGTTATTTTCTCTATAAGAAGAGCAAAACGAGAAGAAAAAGGAGGAGTTGCGGTAAAATGAGGTGGAACACCATGAGTAGGAGTAAGAGAAGGAGGGGGGGACACTCTCTTGGCTAGTCGCCTAATGATCGCTTGGCAAAGTAGAAAGGAGAGAAGATCGAGGCGAGAGGTAGGTAAAGGTGGAAGAGGTCAATAGCTGATGTCCTGGGTAATTAGTAAAAACAAAGGATCTGGCCACGGGGAGAGAAGTTGGGGGGTAGGAAGTGGGAAATGGCCGTTTGAGACGAACATGAGAGACAGACTGAAAGCAGGAGAGAAAGAAAAAGAGTAAGAGAGAAAGAGAGAGAGAGAGAAAGAGAGAGAGAGAGACAGGATGGGACAACGTCGAGCGTCGAGATAAAATCTAAATGAGAAAGTAATCCCTCGGTTGGTGACACGGAGAAGTCCGGGAAAGAGTCGAGACGAAAAAGATAAAGAAAATAAAGAAGAGAGAGAAGAGAAAGATTCGTGAAAAAGTATATATATACTACTGATAATTTTGAACGTTGAACTGTACATTTGTTCGAAATATTCCTAAGCAAATGTCCGTTTGAACCTGACGCATGAATCGTTACCGGCTTGAACTTTGACTAACCTTACTCAACACCTATCCAACACACGAGGCCACACGCACGCAAATTACACCCCCGACATCGCGTTTACCTACCCCATTTATTTTGGCAAGTCTAGGTTTACCTGCTATCGATCTTCGAGGAAGGAGAATATACTATAATAACTGGATCCTCACGATTCGACTTTCTCCCTCGTGCGAACTTACTCCGTTTCGAGTTTTCTCACACTCCCTTCGTCAAAGTATACGCCGGGGAAGTAATCAAATGAAAACAAAAATCGAGTCGGCCGACCTCACGGTCGGTAGGAAGAAGAAGAAGTAGAAATATAGTAGAATAAGAAACTTACCACAGGCAAGTTTTACCTTTTTCCCCGCAATTTGCGGACGATTCATCTTCTCGTCCGACTTCTTCCTCAAGATCCTTTTTCCTCCCTCCTCCCTCCGCGCCCATTCCAACCCGCCTACCTATACCCATCCCATCTCTTTTCCTCGCGAAAAGTAAGAATCATTTTAGTAGTATCAACCCTACGGCCACTTTTTCATTCGTTGATATTTCTTTCTTAAGAAAAATAAACTTCAAACTCGAAAATGGACGCGATTCTTCTATAAAAAAAAATTATTCCATCTCTAGATGGATCATCCCTTTTGTCCGAAATTTTTTATTAATTCTCATCGAGTAAAGCTCTTCAATAACAAAGGAGAAATGAGAAATAGAGTTAACTGCCGGTATTCTCAGCACGCGATGCGGTCTCATCGATCCTCACGATCATCGTTGACCAATGAATATGACCTAAATCTTTTGATCGGTATTTCGGCTTTTTCGATAATGATTAAATATAGATCGTAGATCTGTTATTGAAAAATCTTTTTTATTGACTTCCTTCATCGATTATTATCATCTACGTTTATATAAGTGCGTATCTTTGAGAATAATAGATCGAGGGTAATCCGCGTGACCATACCGCGTCCAAACCGAACGTCCGTATACTCCATGTACATAACACGTGAACAATCGGAAGAGCCGGGGAACCGTCGACCACCGTGGCATATGCTATGACCTCCCGACTGCTCGAGAGCAGCTGCAGCTTCATAGCCGAGATATCGTGACTAACTGCGCGCAAGGTGTTCTTCTCCTTTTCATTTCTCCAAACCGACGAAGGAAAAGTCGATTGAATTGTTACGATGTTCGATGAACATAAATAAAATTAAAATAGAGAAATAACAAAACAAATTCCACGACTTAATTATCGTCGAGATTTTTTAGAAAAAAAAAAAAATAATAAAAAAGAATGTATATTCGTTTTCTTTCTTAATCATTTATCGATATAAAAAAAAAAGAAGGATAAATAAAATCAAAGTGTCAGTAAGTTCCAAAGGATATCTCTGATTATCGCGAACGAGTTTAGAGTTCGCGTGTTGCCGACTCGAAATGTGATTTTTAGTCTTTCCGTCGATTGCGGTTTTGCTGGCCCCATTTCGACTCGAGGTCGCCAACTACGAAGCTTATTGTTCGAGCCTCTTCCTTTTGTGCGCACTCTGTCTGCTCTGTTTTGCGTAGCGAAACAAAAGGGCCGTAGCGGTGAAGAAGAGAGAGAGAAAAAAAAAAGAAAAAAAAAAAGAAAAAGCAGAGCAAGAGAGAGGACTTAAGGGGCGGCATTGTCCGCGAAGCGTTTATGAAGAATATGGGACTGAACGATTTTCTAAAGAGAACGACCGAAAGACGTACGAGTTAATTGCTTTTTTCTTTTTCTTTTGTTTCTCTTTCTTTCTTTCTTTCTTTCTTTTTCTTCTCTTTTCTTTCTTTCTCTTGTATATCTCTTATCAGGAGAAAAAGCTTTTTTTCCTTTTAAAGGTAAGACTCGCCAAAGGAAGAGTTGCTGAAAATCCGGTAATATTTCACATCTCGCGGTGTAAACCATGCCGCGGTTCAAGTTCCCTCCTCTTATCGCGAACGCCATAGCGGCGAAGCTACTTATAATGAAATTTTCGCGACGAAGAAAGTTTTAAAAGTGCAAAAGTGCGCGAGGACAAAAGAAGTACGGCGGGGTAAGGTGAGAAGGCCGGCAGAGCGGACAAGATTTAGGAGGCTCATAAATCGAGACGATGTCCTAGAGGCAGGAGGATCTTGAAGAGATTAGATACGTAATTCTGAATCTCTCTCTCTGTCTCTCTATCTCTCTCGTTCTCGTAAGATCGACTTCTTAACGTGAAAGATTTTTCTCTTTCTTTTTCTCTTTTGTTTATAAATTTCATCCGATCTTCAAGTTCAACTCAATTGTCAAGAAAGAATTTCTTGAAACTCTCTTCAACGTTTCTCTTACACGTCGCCGTCGTTGTTATCGTAAAAAGTAAAAGATCGATTAAAAACATTATAACACCCTATGAAACGTTCAGATTCTTTGTACGGCCGATTTGATTTACATATCTACGTACGTATTCTATCGTTTCCGATGTCGACAGGCATAACGAAGGAGAATAGCGCGACGTTCGTGTTTTTAATTGAAAGCAAAGTCTGTGGATTTTTAATTAAGAAAATTCAAGATCAACCTACAGCGGCCCGGCCATCCATTTAACCATCCATCTATCGAGTACTGCCTGCTCCTCAGAGGCTCCTCAAACAGTTTTATAATTGATTTCATTTTCATTTATTTTAACACGAACCCCCATGCCTGCCTCTCGTACCTCTAACCCTTCACCCTTCGAGCCCTTCCTCGTTGTCTGCCTTGAGAAGACACTGCCACCTCTCCTCCACCTCACTTCCACCCCTGCCCCTCCCCCTCCTCCCTAACCCCCTCGAACCACCCCTGAACCTCCACCTTCTCTCACTTCGACGCTCGACCTCACGCCGCAATCAATTTAATGTTTTAATTAAGAGAGTATCCGTGAAAAATTAGATTTTAATCGGATCGCACCTCTCTGCGCTGGCTCCACTTTTGCGCTCCTTCCACATTTATTTCCGGCGAGCTATGTTTTAATAAATAATTTTAATTACTCTAACTACTTCCGATATCGGGCGTTAATTAACGGCTACTCGTCGATACGCCGATCAACAATAGCATCGATCTTATTTACGAAGAATGGTATCTTCTTTTCCTATCTCGATCTCGATCTAGATCTTAGTTCCTTAATAATAATAGTAATAGTAATAGTAATAGTAATAGTAATAATAATAAAAAGCCTGGCTCATTAGGGATATACACAAATACATGCTGAGGACTGGTCAGTCCTCAAATAAGAACAATAGGAATTGCTTTGAATTTTCGTGTAAACCGTTTTGGAGAAAAAAATTCATTCAAATAGAATAGGATAAGATTAAAAAAAGATAATAATAATAATGATAATAATAATAATAATAATAATAATAATAATAATAATAATAATAATGATAATAATGATAATAATGATGATAATAATAATAATAATAATAATAATAATAATAATAATAATAATAATAATAATAATAATAATAATAATAAAAATAATAATTAAACGACAATTCTCCGTCCGTAATTCTCAATATGCGAGAGACATCGGTACTTGGCAAAAGTTCGCATTTTAATCATCCATCTCTTTTAGCTGCATCTCTTTCTCTTTCTTTCTCTCTCTCTCTCTCTCTCTCTTTCTTTCTCTCTCTCTCTCTCTCTCTCCCTTTTTCTCAAAAAAAGCTTCATCCTCCATTTGAAGCGTTTATTCTTGCACGGTTACCGAATTGTGCAACGAGGCATTGACGTGGGTCGTCGAAGCGATGTTCTAAACATCGAGATCATTTCTGTTCTGCTATAAAACGGATTTCCATCGATGACTTAAACCAGAGTCGCCTTTGCGTTAATTTAAGAATGTTAACAAATAATTTTTTTTCAAGGTCGAACGTTTTATTCATCCGAGAAAAATTAAATTACTTCTTTTTTCTTTCTTTATTTTTTTTTTCTTTCTTTCTTTTCTTTTCTTTCCTTTTTTTTCTTATTCTTCTTTTTCATCTTCGATTTCAACAACTAATTAAATTAATTAATTAGTAGTACGTATTGAATTTTCAAATGTAAATTTACTTTTTGTCGAAGTCCAAAGTACCCGTAGAAAACAATACTCGGTTGATACGCGAGTAGTGAGACAGATCTCGATGATGGAAAACAAAGTCTTTGTAAGAAAATCATTTGGGAAACGCAAAATACGAAGTGCGTTACTACGGCCGGCGCCGTATCTAAAAAAGAAAAAGACTAGGAGAGAGAAGGTCCACCATTTTCCGAAGCTATTCTAGAGTCTTATGCAACAGCCGACCGATGCATTTGGCCGGGCAAAGCTTTATGGCCGAAGCTCGCACGCGCAAAAATGTTTGTTTTAACTCTGGTGCCGCCTTCCTCCCCTCTCTTTCTATTTAACGAATCTCTGTCTCTTTTTTGCTCGTTCGCACTGCCCCCGGTAGCCTTGAATTAGTCGGAATGTGAGAAAATTCATAAAGTTAGAGCTTCCGTCGAGTCTGATATTATCCCTCCCTCCCTTCCCCCGTCTTACTCACTGTATCTCTCTCTTTCTCTCTTCTTTCTCTCGTTCTCTCGTAGAAGTGGAAAACTTTCGTAAACGGTGTGACTCGATCGATTTATTTTTTCATTTTATGTTTTTCGTTCTTTCCCTCCCTTCCCCTTTTCCGCAAGATTTTCCTCCTTACAAAATCACTAAGATATCATAGAACAAATATAATGCGGACTAATAGGTACGCTCTTGGAGACTGAGTTATCTATTCTACATAATCACATCAGGATTTATGTTTATGCGTGCACTTAAACACGCACTCTCTTACCATTAAGCATTCATGGGTTAAGAGATGTCTAATCTAACAAATAATACAAATTCAGTTTCGATACGATATAAAAAATTTCTTCAATAGAACGTGCGTCAATATTCTTCTCTATAAAGTGAAATTATCGTTGTTAACATATTAACCTGTATCCCCCTGTTTCTTTTTCTTTTTTCTTTTCTTTCAGAAATA
>NC_062195.1:7759600-7782100 GCF_912470025.1 Vespa velutina
TAAAAAATAGAATAGGCTATTTGTGATTAATTATTCGAACGTTAAATGAGAGCCGGAAAGATAAACGAGGGTGTATTCGAACGAACGAGTAGAAAGTAAGATTTTATCAAGTTATCAAAGAGTGCATCACTTTACGCGACATAACGTGAACTTTCTATCTTTTCCTCGTGTGTTATTAAGAAAGATTTAAACAGTTTCATGTATTCGTGAATGATGATAACGTAAATTAAGTAATTAAGTAATTAAAAGATACAAAGTATCTCTGTGTTTCTTTATCGCGATTTATTAAAAAAAAAAAAAGAAAAGAAAAAAAAAGAAAAATAAATAAATAAATAAATTCTTAGAACAACCTCATTATTACTTGTAAATTACTTATGAAAAGTTTTAATATAATAGGATAAGAGAATATTTGGATTATTCGGAGGAAGCGAAGCGACCGATTTTATGCCAGTACAATTTTATATACGTCTACGTATGTACGTACATAGATATTTATTATAATCTAGATTGAAAGGGACGGCATTTTCGTAAATGAAATTAATCTGTCGATGCGTACCGTGCGTCCATTTAATATCCATCACGCGTTCATCACTGCAGAAACGATCCAACGATGTGTCTTCACACTCTTTATCTCTTTCCTCTTTCCTTCTTTCTCTCTTTCTCTCTCTCTCTCACGAAAGCGTATCGTTCCTCTTCGTCCATTGAGTTCTCTCAACTAAGATCTTAGTTGTTCTTCTTCTTCTATCGCACGATTAATTTTACGATCGCGAAGATCACGAAAATCACGGAAATACGGTGATCGATCAATGAGAAATTTTGAACGTAACATCTTAATACGGCGCGCGTCCGTCGAAAACTGACCCTGCAGCTGGCCACCTTAAAAAAGGGGGTGTAAGGATTTTAAGAGAGGGAAAGGTATAGCACGGGGACCAACGGGACATGATCCTTGGTGGGGGCCTAGAAAAAGGGGCGAGAACCTTGATGTCCACCATTCTTTTATCTTCTTTTTATTTTTTTCTTTTTATTTTCTTTCTTTCTCTCTCTCTCTCTCTCACATACACACACACACACACACACATACATATACTCTCTCTCTTTCCCTCTCTCTCTCTCTTTTTCTCATCTTGCAAATTCATGCGTCAACATATCGCCTATCCTGTTTTCCCTCTCCAACGATCTGCAAAGACGCATTGTGAGGTTCAGGTAGGTTAGACTCGTTTCGGGGATCGTATCTAAGGGGTTGCTCGCAAGTAGTTGGTCGAAAGAAGGGATAGCTAGATCAATTCTTTTTTTTCCTCTCTTTCGGTCCAAAAGAAAAAAGAAAAAGAAAAGAAAGAAAAAAGATACAAGTGACAATATAATTATATCATCGATCAATATCGAACATCTAAAAGTATGTAATGAAATGTAATGAAAATTTCTATCAAAGTATTTCGATATTAAATTAAGTGAAAACGAATATGTTAAGCACGACAGTATGTTGATCTTTCGAAAACAATGAATAAATATAAGTTCTATGAGACTAACGAAACGTAAAATATGGGTACATCTATAAATAAACAGTTATTTACACGAAGACGCGTACTTGTTCATCGTTCGCGGTTCGTCCTTTATCATCGTTATGTACTATCATGAAAATACATATTGTTTTGGAGAAACTCGTCAGTGCGACGAGAGAGGATGGCTCCCATTTCCGTTGCACTGCAACGTTCCTCTGTACTTCTCCTCTCCCTTCCCCCGTCCCTTTCTCTCTCTCTCTCTCTCTCTCTCTCTCTCTCTCTCTGTCTTTCTCTCTCTCGGAGCCGGCAGCTTCCCTCCCCGCCAGCCATCTTTCTGGCACCTATTCGATCGATCGTTCCGTAGGACCCTGCCACGGGTCGTGCCTATTGGTCGATCCTCAATATCTCGTGTCGGTTTTCGAGTTAGTAACGACGACACTCCGACGCATTCCAACAGGGAAATCAACGGATGCAACAAGACGGCCGACAAGACGAAGGAAGCAACGTGTGGAAGTATCGACGAGAAAAAACTGTCTCGTTCGTACGACATACATACATATATGTGTGTGTCTCTGGTAGGTTATAAAAGAAAAAAAATCCTCCAAAAAGAAAAGGAAAGAAACGAAAACGTGTAAAGAAGAAATGAAAAAGATGGGATTTTAGGAAAATTTAAGGGGTGGAAATAAATTAGAGATTAGAAAAAAAGAAAGAAAGACAGAAAGAAAAAAATAAAACGAAACAAAACAAAAAAAAAAAAAAAAAGAAAAAGAAAAATTTTCGTCGATCGAGGCAGTAGTACACCGTCGTCGCCGCCATATTCCTCCGTTCCACGCGGTTTTTCGCTTTTCAGTTAGTTTTTGCGTATGGAAAAAGCGAACTCGTTCTGCAAGCAAGGAATATTAATAGTTTGTTAGATTAGGTAATAAGTTTGTTAAGATTAGAAATGAGAAGAAGACCTTGTTCGGGATAGATACGAGAGTTCTAAAGGATCGATCGATCGATCTTTCACTGATTTCAACGATCTATCTCAAGCTTTTACATATATTATCAACGGCGTATCTTTCTCGAACGGCAGCAGTAAAGCGATAGCGCGCGCGAATTAGAAGTAGTAGCAAGGTTATGAAGTGTCATTTTCTCTCTAATCTCACCTCGGAAGTTGAGAGCGTCGTCCCAACTCGTGCGCTGGTAGTTACTCAAACGTTTGTGTCTCTTTCCGTCGTTCTCCTAATCGTCGTTGTCATCGTTATCAATGTTGTTACCATTATCATCATTGTCATCGTCGTCATCACTATCATCATCATCATCATGATCATCATCATCATAATCGTCGTCATCGTCGTCGTCGTCGTCATCATAATCATCCTCGTCATTGTTATCCTCAAACTCGGCGAACCTGTATTTGATTGGGTGCATTCGACGATTCTCCTAAAGTCTTCTTTCTCTCTCCACTTTTCTCTCCGCTAAACTAAAGGTTGTTTACTTACTTTATCTTTTCCTTCTCAATCCCCTCCATCCCCACCTATCTATTCACCCGTTCCTACTATCTTTTTTTTTATTTCTTTCTTTTTCTCACTTATCACTTTGAAATAATAAATAAGAGCGTTAACGCACCGTTACCGTTTCACCGTTACACTTGACACTTCTCCCGTGGTTGATGATCGAGATCGAAGATAAGGGAAGTAAACTCAAAGAAGAATTGTGTATATATATATATATATATATATGTATATATATGTATATATATATATATGTATATATATATGTATACATATAACGAAGAAACAAGAAGCGACTTCACGGAAAAAAGAGAAACATCGATCGCGAACGTCGTTCCACTTCGTGCTCGGTTTTCGTAAGTAGTACGTCGGGTTCACGGGAATAGGATCGCGAGAAGGATCGCGAGTAGCATCCCTCTCTCTCTCTCTCTTTCTCTCTCTCTCTCTCTCTCTCTCTCTCTCTCTCGCGGTTTCGCTCTTTACGGTAACACTCTAGACTCCGCGCCGTGGACGACACTACTGATGATGACGGGCCTGCTACGATCGAATAATCTCTCTCACCTCTCCTCTCTTCTTCTCTTCTTGTCTCCTCTTGCTCCTCACTTGTTCTCTCTCTCTCTCTCTCTCTCTCTCTCTCTCTCTTTCTGTCGCGCGTGTGGAAAAACGTGCGTTCCGATTAAAAACAAGAACGTCCTTTGCCGTATACCGCCGGCAAGAACATGAATACGTTTAACCAAAACAACAAGCTTTATTGATTCCTATATCCTTTTTCGTTTTTCTGTATTTCCTAGAAAATCACTCGATTTTTTCGGCGTTCGGCGAACTAGCTTTCGGCGAGGTATCGCACGGCAACGGATACAGCTACGGATACGACAACGTTCCTCCTCCTTCGAAGAGAGCCGCGAAAGTAACGCGCGATATTTCCGTCTTCCTTGCGCTCCCGCGCTCCTCGAAGACGAAGAAGGTTCAGAGGTGGAGCATCGATTTTCGCCGGGTCGCACATTACTCTCTTCCGTCCTCTCTTTTCGATTTTTCGAACGAAATCTCGAACGCTTTATGGGTGGGAGGGTTGGTTAGTTTATAGTGACCGAAGTATAAGGGTGGGGGTAATACACGTACGAAATACAAGAAAGAAAGAAATCTAAAAACGGAGAAGGAGGAGTAAAATGAGGGAATGAGGGGTTTACGATGATCGTACGCGGTTAATACGGCGCGAATCCTCGCTAACGGACGGAATCCTCGCGAACCTGAAGACGAAAGGTTCTCCGATCCGTTCGTCCCTTCGAAGCCGAGGGAACCGACGAAGAAGTCTTCTTCGAACGGAGAAGGAGGAACTTCTTCGCTCGCAGGAGTTTGCGAGCGATCGATCGATATATCCTCTTCGTCCGGTCGTGATAGTCTCTCTCTCTCTCTCCCTTTCTCTCTCTTTCCCACTCGTTTTCTCTCTCACTCGCTCTCGCCCTGCTCCTCCTCCTCCTCCTCCTCCCTCCCTCCCTCCCACCCTTCCCCGCCCTTCTCACTCACTCTTTCTCTCTCTCTTTCTCTCTTTCTCTCTCTCTCTCTCTCTCTCTCTTTGTTCGCGTTGCGGCGGATGCGGCTACGATGGCGGCGGTGGCGGTGACCGAGAGAGAGAGAGAGAAAGAGAGAGAGAGAAACAAAGAGAGAGAGAGAGAGAGAAACAGAGAGAGAGAGAGAGAGAGAGAGAGAGATGAAACGTGTCTCAATACACTTAAACACGCAGGCAGGCACGCACCCACCCACCCACACCTACACGAAACGCACAACGCTCTCGAGTTCGATGGCGGTGCTCGACTTCGATATTTCTGCGATTTATTGCGGCGCGACTTAGAAATGCATCTAATGCGGTGCACGCCGCATAGAATGCATGCATGCAGCGGCACCTTGGCGGGGAGAAGAGTCGAGGAACTCGAGTCTCTCTCTCTCTCTCTCTCTCTCTCTCTTACTCTCTATCTATCTATCTCTCTTTCTCTCTCTCTCTCTCTCTCTCTCTCTCTCTCTCTCTCTCTCTTACGTTCGTTCTCTCCCTCACTCGATCTTGCTCGATCTTTCTAACTCTCTTTCTCTACTGTCGGTAGGTCTAGAGCGCGCAGCCAAAGCTGCGCATGCGCTGCCGCCGACGACGACGCGAGAGCGTGTGCACTCTACTCGCGCGGGATCCGTGTCCTAGGCTAACGCGCGCGCTCGCTTGCGAGCTAGAGAGCGAATATGAGAGCGGAGGGCACGTTTTGCTCTCTACGTCACTTCATTGGCGTCGATGCATTCGTACGCTCTTATTCTCTGTTTCTCTCTATCTATTCTTTCTCCTTTTTTCTCTCTCTTTCTCTCTCTCTTTTTTTCTCTCTCTCTCCCTTTCTCTCTCTCTCTTTCTCTTTCCCTCTCTCTTTCTCTTTCTCTCTCTCTCTCTCTCTCTCTCTCTCTTTCCCTCTCTTTTACTCTTTCTCTCTCGTCTTCTTTTCTTTCGACTACTCTTCTTACTTTTATATTGTCCATAGTCTAGATATAAGTATACTTGAACATGTTTAAATTCTATCCTATTCTATTCTCTTTTATTCTATTGTCTCTTTCACATTTTATGACTTCTTTTTGTACCGTAGCTCATACTATTTTTTATCTATCTTTTCTCTTTTTCGCTCTCTCCCTTCCTCTCTCTCTCTCTCTCTCGCTCTCTATCTATCTATCTATCTATCTATCTATCTATCTATCTATCTATCTCATTCTGATACATAATTGAATCAATTCATCAATATCGATCGACATCTGCAACGAATCCGATTTTTTCCTTGGAATCTTTCGTTTCCAAAGTTTCATAAATACCTCGACGTGCGTATCGGCGAATTTGCACGCCAATCAGCTAATCAATCCATATCCGTCGATTCCCCTTTTTCCAAATTCGATATCATCGGTATTACAGCATTCTCGAATTGTTCGGTAAAATTATGCGTAGGTGGCACGGTACCGCGATATTATCGGGGAAACGCATCGTTCTCCCCGTAACTAACGCACGCACATATAGGTACGTTGGTTATATCGCTGCAGAGATTCGGGCATTCGCGCGAACCGGAAAAATGGCGAGCAATTCAACGATGGCAAATTCCAAAACGCCGGGCATGTTCGTTTCGATCCCTCCGGACGTTCTCCTCCCACCCACACGAGTAATTCCAAATGCGAAGCGCAGCGCGCTCTGGAAAAGCGCTAAAATATCTCGACGAGAACTCTCTCTCTCTCTCTCTCTCTCTTTCTCTCTTTCGCTCTCTTTCTCTCTCTCTCTCTATCTATCTCTCTATTTCTCTTTCTCTTTCGTAGGAGAGTAAACGTAGAGAGAACTTCCTGGCCGTGCCGCCGTAGCCGTTGAATTCTCGCTCTGCCGCAAGCGTGTGCGTGCGACGATGCACATCGTGCACGCGTCGTCTCTCCTACGTAAGCTTTCGCAGCGTGTTCTACGTCGAGCCGTAGAGCAGCCTATCCCGTAGCTCCGTTCTGAGTCTACGTGAAAAGGAGGGATCCCCTCTTACTCTACTTATCCATCTCTGTCTTTCTATCTTTTACTCTCTCTCTCTCTCCCTCTCCCTCTCTCTCTCTCTCTCTCTCTCTCTCTCTCTGTCTATCTATTCGTTCATCTATCTATCTCTTTATCTGTCTCTTGCTTTCTTTCTTGGCATCTTGGACTTCCTCGCGTCCCTCTTCATTCATCAGTCTTTCATAGGACTATGTTTAAAGTAGAAGAGAATAGCGCGGGAAGAGGACTGTAAGAACCCCGGTAGATACGACACTGTACGATTTTTTGACGACCGATGAAAGTTACTCGCGAGAGATATTCTATTTTAAACTTTCGGCCGACAGCCGGCGAGCGTGCCGCCTCCCGACCCACCGCGTATCTCTTTCTCTCTTTTTTCTTTTTGTCTCTTTACCTCTCTCACTCTTTCGCTTTCTGTCTCTCTCTCTCTCTCTCCCTCTCTCTCTCTCTCTCTCTCTTTCTCTTTCGAGATCTCCTTCTCTCTCACTTCGCCCTTCTGCGCTCCCAAGACTTCCGACATCGCGATAATTCCTGAAAAGTGGGAAGCCATTTTGCCACGGCTCACTTATACGGATCAGAACTTTGATCCTACCGTCTAACTCTCAGTCTGTACCTATTGTAAAAACTTTTTTCTCTCTTTATTAATGAAACATTCTCTTTTTGACGAAAAGAATTTCGATATGTCGAGTTCCTTGTTAACAAAATTTTTCACCTCACCTATCATATTATTATTCATCGTTCAATGATGACACTGATACATTTATTTTGGTTCGCAAAAAAAATTAATCTTTGTCGACTTAGGAGATACCTAAGCTAAGGTTTAACTGTCGTTATTTGATTAATAAATAATCCGTCATTCTTTCGATCAATTAAACCTATTTTTCGTAATAAAAAAAAAAAAAACGAAAATAACGTGTTAATCGTAAATAAATTGTCGATATCAACGATAAAAATAACAACAACAACAACAATAATAACGACAATAATAATAATAATAATAATAATAATAATAATAATAATAATAATAATAATAATAATAATAATAATAATAATAATATATTAATCTATCTAATCAGATTTTATATTAACTTTAATCAAAATTCAATCAATTCGATTCATCAATTACGTAGTTATAAGAAATTATTAACCGGGAACAATTGCTCAATAGATTCGTATCCGTTATTACCGTTCTATTTGGAAAAATATGGGACAGGAGTAAAAAAAGAAAAAAAGAAAAAAAGAAAAAAGAAAAAAGGAAAAAGAAAAAGAAAAAAGAAAGAAAAGAAAAGAAAGTAAAAAAAGAAAAGAAAAGAAAAGAAAAGAAAATAAGAATGAAAAGAAAGAACGATGTTGTTGAGAGAGTCGATAGACTCTTCTTGTGATTGCAACTGCATAGTGTATCGCGCGCGCTGGAGCAGGCTTTCATGTGCGCGCGCGAGCACGAGCTCCCGCACACTTTCAAGTATAATACGTATACAAACATACACGGACAGAAACAAGGTACATATATACGAAAAGAGGGGAGCAGCGGCGTGGGGCGGATGATCCGTTGGCCGGTCCCGCGATGCCTTTTTCTTTTTTCATCCCCTCCAGCGAGGATCCCCGATACTCTCGCAACCCCCGACGTCGCTAGCAACCCATCCCTCTCGTCGTCTCTGCACCCCTTTCTCCCGGTCGTTCTCTTGGCCGCTTGCACGGCTACTGGCCGATGCGCCGCGCTTTTGTTTTCCTCTATTTTCCGGTTTTTCCGGGCGGGCCGCATACTCGAACACACGTTGCTGTTGCTACCGCTGTTGCTGTTGGTGTAGCGGCCGGTGGTGTGCGGCGCAACAAGTAGCAGATTATAAAAATCACTCGACTGCCCGGGGGGCCGTGCTCGTGGAAAAAGAGGATAAAGGAGGAAGAGGAGGAGGAGGAGGAGGAAAAAGGGGAAAAAAGTATACGAGAGTGCCGTGGCACGCCACGAAGAACGCTTGTCGTCCCTAGAGAACGAGAGAAAAGGATGGAAAGAGGGAGAAAGAGAGAGAAAGAGATAGATAAATACAGAGAAAGAGAAAGAAAGAGAGAGAGAGACAGAGAGAGAGAGAGAGAGAGAAAGAGTGAGAGAGAGAGAGAGAGGGAGAACGACGAGGAGGGAAACACCGAGTGAAAGAGGAGGTGTGGGAGGTAGTAAAGGGAGAAGGGGTAGAGTGTGAGTATGCGAGTGAGATATATATACATACATACGTACATATATATATACATATACATATATATATATATATATATATATATATATATATATATAGAGAGAGAGAGAGAGAGAGAGAGAGAGAAAGATAGAGAGAGAGAGAGAGAGAGAGAGAGAGAGAGAGAGAGAGAGAGAGAGAAAGGATGGGTTGGAGTGTAGGATGCGGGAGTAAGTACACATTTACACATACATATGTATGTTTCTCCCTCTATCTGTTTCCGTCCTTCTCACTAGTGCTAGCTTTGTCTCTTTCCTCCAACACCCACTCTCTCTCTCTCTCTCACTCGTTGGTTTCCACTATTCGCTCGCTTGCTCGCTTCCCTCCTCATCCTTCCAACGCGTACGAGAGAACCGTGCGTGGCGATTTACATTAAACGCCGGCCCGTTCCCTTCCGCTCCGTAGAAAGGTGTGAGTGTGAGGGAGGAGGAGGAGGTGGTGGAGGAGGAAAGGGAGGAGAAGGGATGGCGAGAGAGGGCAGAACTCTCTACCATTGCTCCGAGGAGAAAATCGTCCGAAAATACGCAGATACGAAACGTGCATGGCCGATATACATACACCAATGCACCGACGTACTGCCCAATAACGGAAAAACTTCCGAGCGTTTAATGAATATCGGAGAAGATTACTCCGAACAAGTTTTTTTTATTAATCTTGCCGATTTGATATTATCTGTCTGATAAAAGTTATTGTATCTCTTTCGTACTTTTCATTCTTGACAAGTTAACACTTACGTACATGGTTTGAGTTATATCTAATATAACAAATTTCGATTATATATTGATGGATTTTGTTTCTTTAAACTGATGTATATAAATCGATAAGTATGTGCAGACATTTTTGAGAGTCCTTCGATTTATTTCGATTTTTTTCTTTTTCATTTTGAAACAAAAATATATTTGAGTATGAAGCGAGTAAAAGTCGATCGTATTTTCATTTTACACAACGAATAATATATACATACATATATATATATATATATATATATATATATATATATATATGTATATATATATATGTATATATATATATGTATGTATATATGTATATACACGTAGGTAGAGAAACGAACAAAATGAATAGGCAAGCGTGCGCAGAAGCGTAAATGGGAAAAAAATTTGTTCTCCCTATTTTCCGCGCGATCTTTCAGTTCGATAACCAAACAGCACTCAGTTGTAATTTATTTGCAAACGTTTCCCTTCGAATTGTTGTTTCGGGCATTACAATTTATAGGCAGACCCACGTCCTTTCTGATCTCTCGTCGATCGATTTTACACGCGAGGTCAACGACCCTCCTTTCGCTCCCCTTCGCTGGCAAACTGAGAAGAAACGAAAAGCGCCCGTTTGGTCATCCACGGCATCGATGGACACCGCCATATTTATCGACACTAGAATGCACTAGGATGCGCTAGTTCAAACTATATACATATTTACGACCAAACGATCAATACTCACAACTCTGATGGAACTCAACATTATCGTCGTTGCGCGCGTTCGCACCCCGCAGCCACGTTCGTTTCTAACTCATGCCAATTGAATTTTCACCCGTTCGAAACGCAACCCCCACCACTTTCATCCTCTTCCATTAAATTGCCTTTATTTTTGATCTGAAAAGATTTTTTTAATTCTCTTTTTTTTTCTTGTTTTTTTCTTTCACTTTATTTAAGATTGTCACGTGATCAACGATTCGAGCCAAATTCACGATTTTTCAATGCGACACGACATCGATTATTAAATAGTTAGAACGATAATTACGATGATAACGAGAGAAATTTGTATTTTTTAATACGATACAGGAAAAGTCGCAATTTATTCGTAAATTTCGAAAGTTGTCGAAACAACAGTAAAGAGACGTAAGCTTGCGCTTTCAACAGTTTGCATTAGTTGCGCAAAATTGTTACAAACTACAATATCTACAATATTGTTGCAAACTCGCTAGTTTGTCCGTCTCGTTAGGAATAAAATAAAGTTTGGCAAAGCGACAGCATTAGATTCTTTTATACTGTCGGACTTGATGACGATGGCCGTCAAAAATTTCGGCTCTCTTGGCCGGCGCCTTTCGTTCGCGCCATTTTGTCACCGACAGGTTTCCAATATTTTTCGTTGTCGGTGCATAAGAATAATTTTGCATCGCGTTCATGGCAATCGGCTATCCCGTCGTGGGTCTCGTACTTGCCAAGACCCGGAAAAAGGAGAGGCGGGTTTTCTAGAACGCCTAAAAATAGCGTTGCACACTCGCGAAAATAAAATGGCAGCACGAGTGGTGGAAGAAGAAGAAGAAGAAGAAGAAGAAGAAGAAGAAGAAGAAGAAGAAGAAGAAGAAGAAGAAGAAGAAGAAGAAGAAGAAGAAGAAGAAGAAGGAGAAGAAGAAGAAGAAGACGAAGAAGAAGAGAAGGAGGAGAAGGAGAAGGAAAAGGAAGAGACGGGAGTAAGAGAGAAAAGGAGAGAAAAGAAAAAGGAGAAGAAAAAGAAAAAGAAAGAAAAAAAAGAATAAACGGAAGGCAAAGCATCTAAAATTGGCGGTACCAGCTTTGCCAATACAGCCAACTATGATGGCGGGTCCTCGTATGTAAAAGTCTGGAATAAAGAGAAGCGAATGCAACGCTAGGACTGGTGTGCGCGCTTAGCTTAGACCATGATGGAACTAGAAATAAAGAGAGATAAAAAGAAGAGCTTGGGAATGTATTCTCCGCCGCGAGAAATCGAGAATAAGACATATAGATAGAGAAAAAGAGAAAGAGAGAGATAGAATGATAGAGAGGAAAGAGAGAGAGAGAGAGAGAGAGAGAGAGAGAGAAAGGGAGAGAGATAGAGATAGAGATAGAGAAAGATAAAGAAAAAGAGAGGGACAAACTCCTGCGCTCGCGCGAACCAGCAAGACCTTCGAGTACTAAGTTTTAGCCCGCGGAAAACGCTGCGTACAATGGCTTTTATAGAAGATTATGCTGCCAGAGTATTTAAAGGTTACCACTTCGTTAACGATCTTATCGGCACGATAGATTTTCGTGTCGTTTTAATAACGTTATTTATTATAGGTATGTATATATATATGTAGAGAGAGAAAGAGAGAGAGAGAGAGAGAGAAACGTTTGTATAAGTATATACATACTTATACAAATGTGTGTGTGTGTGTGTGTGTGTATATATATATATATACATTGAGGTGAAAAAGTAATTACCGATTTATTAATTATTACTGCACGATATGTCAACGTTATTTACTTCGAAATTCGAGGCGATAAAAACGCATCCACATTTTTTTATTTTTTCCCCTTTTCCCTTCGATGTTGAACTCACTCTCTTCCTCTCTTTCTTCCTCTCTCTCGCATTTACAGCCAATTAAAACGATAAAAAAGGTTAACAATTCATTCGTAAGAATGAAAGATCAGTAAAGTATCTATGTCGTTATTGCCAAGAAAGTGTTCGGCTAGTGACCGAAATATTGCGTCCTAAAGTTAAATTTTAAAATTAAATTGGCAACGAAAGATACTATGTATGTTGTTCTCCGTGTAATAAACGAATGAATGTATCAAACGAAAGAATGAAAAATAATTAACTATAATGAGATAATAATTGTTTCCTTTTGATAGAAATAATACACTAGCATAAGTTAACGTATCCATCTACTTATAAAAATAAATATAATATTAACGGCGATGAAAACAATTCTGAAAAATCAGCGTACGTCATGTTTCCCTCTTCGTAGAGGAATTATTATTATTATATTTTTCTTCTTCTTTTTTTACCTTTTTTTTCTTTTAATTGGAGCGAATCAAAACCAATCGGACGAATAATTTAATATATATATTTAATATATATATATATTAAATACATATATATATATATATATATATATATATATATATATATATATATATATATATATATATATATATATATATATATATTAAGAGGAGGTTGACAAATTTCGAATGGCTAGTAGGTTGTATGTGATAAAGATTATCATTGGTTAAATGGATAGAGGGATGAGGAGAGAAAGTTTTTTTCTTCGATGATTTCAAGAACGTGGACCTTGCATCTAAAAGAACGTAAAAGAGAGGGAAGGAAGGCTGCAACGTTAAGAAAGAAAAGAGAGTGGGTATGAGAGACAAGGAGAGAGAGAGAGAGAAGGGAGAGATCGTCGACCTTGATGAGAATAGCTCTTCGAACTGACCATACCTCTCGTACATGAAGTTAAAAAGTATCTCTCTCTCTCTCTTTCTCTTTTCTTCTATCTCTCTCCCGATTTCGTTTCTTATTCTTCTTCTTCTTCTTCTTCTTCTTCTTCTTCTTCTTCTTCTTCTCATTCTTCTTCTTCTCGTTCATCTCATCTTCCTACTATTCCTCTCGTGTTTCTTAGCGAAATAAATCTTTCCACGAATAAAGCAACACGCACGTTCTTGATTTATTCATTATCTCGATCGGAAATAGACAAATCGATAAGCAAATCGTAGAGAAGGGAGGATTTCTTAGAATTAATTTCTTTGAAAAGAAACAAAAGCTCATCAATAGATTGAATTTTACGATCGAACAAATCCATCGTGCGATCCGTCCTAACCTCCTATTATGGTTCGCACTCATAGAACAAAGAAAGATGTTGCGTTTCGGCCTAAGTTTCCTTAGACAAAAGTCTTTTGTAAAGAGAAAATATCGTACGTATCATATATGAAAAGGTTTATCTCCGGTGAAAGGTGAGTGGGTGTATATATGTACGTATGTATGTATATACTATGTACTTATTTACGTGGGTAGATCAGAAGCAAGATCGAATGGCGCGCATATGCCGAATAAGAACCACCGAGAGCTCGTGTTACCGACTGAGTTTTCGTTTCTTGGTAACTGGTGGCGCCATCCCTACCGACAGTTGACATCTTCGATAGTCAAGTTTCGCGATTCTCGTGGTTCGTTTCTGAACTATCACTTCCGATTCCTATATTATAATACAAATTTATATTATTTTTGTAAATAAATTATATCTTTGGTTTTTCCTTTATATCATTACATTCATAGTTAAATATGTTTTTATACAAATATTTTTAATATTTCGATACATCTTAAATCGATGATATGAATAATTACTGATACAAATGATAACACATTATAATTTTAATCACGATCTATAAAAATGCATTTAAAGACCAACCTGTCGTATTCGCTTCGCTTAGGGTGAAA
Source organism: Vespa velutina (assembly GCF_912470025.1). Classification (NCBI taxonomy): domain Eukaryota; kingdom Metazoa; phylum Arthropoda; class Insecta; order Hymenoptera; family Vespidae; genus Vespa; species Vespa velutina. Next base: position 7,773,531 of record NC_062195.1, read on the forward strand.
GCTTTTATTAATCGTTCGAGTGTTCCTTCCTTCATCTACCTGTGCTTTGTAATATACACGGCATAGTGTGTTCCCTTCCCATCCCTAAAAAACAAGTTGGGGTGCAGTAAAAAAAAAGCTTCAAAGTAAAAAGTGTTGTGGGTTGTATCATCGTAACCTAGAGGCAATGCAAAAAGGGTGATGCCTAAACGACGAGGGTCGTTGGAGGGACGATCCGATTTGTCCCCACGTTTCTATTTTCTTATAGCCTGCTATAAAAACAAGCGGGAGTCGAATTCCATGGCGTTCCGCAATTTTTTTTTATCTGTTACGTATCGTTATACACGAATCGTCATATAATAAAAACAAATAAAATATTCGGATTGAATTGTTCATTCGAACGTAAAAACTCAAGTCATTTTTTCCTTAATAAAAAAATTCTTTATCATATATTTTTCAATTAGTTATCGGTAAAAAAGAGAGTTCCTTTCTAATCGTGTCCGTTTTCACGAAAATTTGAAATTATAGCAAAATAGACGGTCGTGTACTTTGTAAATTAAATAACATCGCGATGGGTTAACGAAGTGTAGATTGTGTCGCTCGGACGCTTATCAAGACACCCCCAACCGACTCCTTTTCCTTGCACCTCCCACCGAGTCTCAGCATGATTTATCATCTAAGCGTCTCCCTCTTTCGTTCCCCACCCTGCGGCCTATTTTACCCCACTTTTCCGTCTTTTCCCCTCTTTTGCCGAAGGCTGGCCATCCTACCCATCCTACGTGCCCCCCACGACTTATCCCCACCTACGAGACTAACCCTCCCAGAAAAATAAGCCGTTGGACACCTTACCGACTCTCTCAGCTAGCACAGGATTGGTTGTCTTCAAACTGCAGGCAGGATACTGAAAATTCGATTTTCAAAATGGTAGCTTGATCTTCGAGCTCGTTATTGTATTTACTTTCTTTTTTGTGAAAAGTATTTTCTCGACAAATATAATTTTTCGAGCTCCGCATATTTTATCGTATAATAAAATGCACCCCAATTTATTTTTTTTCCTTTTCATCTCGAATTCGATCAATCACTCATCGGTCAATTCTCATCGTTACACATGTACATAAATATGACGAACTCGATAATTATCAACCACTAATTTGATTAATGTAATCGATTCGTGATGTTTAAATCCACTTAGTTTTCCGATAATTGCAAAAGATTTATTTATCGATATCATAATACACAAAAATGAATCGGAAGTGTGCTGGAAGGTTTTATGGAATGCTATGTATCGTACGATTTGCATGCGCTCGTTTGGAGACGTTGTTGATGTAACGAATCGTGCACATTTTCTGTACGTACGTACATACATACCTGTACGGGCGCGAGTCCTGGCTGATATAAACGAGTATAATAATCACAAAAAAGAAGGTTAAAAGAAATGCACTAATAAAGAGGTTAATTGACCATTTAATCGAGTAGATTAATCAGAGAACGTCGTTATTCAACGACCAATCAACGAGTTGGAATATTTATACGTTTATTAGCTTGGTTTGCGAACCATATGGGACAGGAAGTATGGATAGGGTGGAGATTTATTAAGTGCTAATTATACATCGATATATATCTACGTCTCTCAATCATTTCTATCGAGGAATAACAAAATATACAAAATGTTTACCATTTCGTAAATGTTGTCGTCGTGTCGCCATTAGCTATAAAATAAACCCTCATCCCCCTATCCCAGTTAATTCTTAAATCGATGAACTCGTAATCGTAAATCTTATCGACTTTTACTCGATGAAAGGTCGGAATAGAAAGACAACAAAAAAACGAAAGAAAGAAGAAAGGAAACGAAAAAGAAAAGAAAAATCCACACTGAGCAAACATCATATCGTATTAAGAAAAAAAAAGAAAAATAAAAAAAAGAATTTCAGGATTTTTTCCTCTTAAAATAGAGATACCACTTAGTAAGCATTTTTCAAGAGTACCGTCGAAGGATTTCCTTGATAATAGCGGCTGACCGAAGGTAAAGGAAAGCAAGGGTCCGGTCTTCGGTCCAGCACTCGTCAGAAAATCGAAATGCAAATGCCCGGAGGCCCCCCGAAGGGCTCTTTAAATCTCTCGCACGTTTACCGGCTCGGCTCGCTTGTTTATTTTTTAATTAAAGTCTTCCGCGGGCACAGCTTCTCCCGGAACGGTAGCAGGATTAAAAAAGGTCCCCCGGAGTTATTAAGCTAATAATGTGTCTCGTGCCGCGTGCCGTGTGCGCTTACCTTACGGAGCTCGAGCTCACGAAGGAAGGAAGGAATAGAGAGGGTTGGAAAAAAGAGAGAGAGCGAAAGAGAGAGAGAGAGAGAGAAAAGAGAGATAGATAGATAGAGAGAGTGGAAAAAAAAGTTGCTATGTGGCGAGATGCGTGGTAGAGAGAAGAGAAGGAGAAGAGAAAGTTGAGAAGGGCGATGAGAGAGGGTGAGTAAGAGAGCCGTCGGTGAAAAAGAAAAAAAAGAAAACAGGAAGAGAGAGAGAAAGAGAGAGAGAGAGAGAGAGAGAGAGAGAGACAGAAGAGAAAAGAGGTGGGACACGAAGGAAGCAAAAAATCACTCTGGCACGCGTTCCCTCTTTATCGAGGCTCGTTACCCTTTTAGTAGTTAGGATGCTTGGAAAAGAGAAAAAAAAGAATCTCTCGGTGTACCAAAGTAAAAAACCTTTGCCGTTAAAAACCTTTCCTTCAATTTGATTTTTCAATCTTCGTTTCAAAAAAGAGAAAAGAAGATAAAAGGTAGAGCACCCGTATCTATTTCCTCGTATTTTATCTTTATTCTTTTTTATTTTTTCTATTTGTGTTTCTTCGTTTGTTTGTTTGTTTTTCTTTTTTTTTTTTTTTTTTTTTTAATCAAACACTCGACAGAGAAGAAAATTTATAAGGGAATCGTAAAACGTTCCTTTTAACGATCGATCGCATAGCTTTTGTCAGCACTAATGAAAACGTCTCATGCGTGCCAACGATAAAATGAGGGGAAGAAAAAAGGAAAAGAAAAGAAGAGAAAAGAAAGATGTGGAGGGGGAGTAAAAAAAGAAAGTATTTCAAACGAATGCAGGGAAAAGAATGAGGCTCAAGAGAATCGTCTCGGCAGAACGATTTTCCAATTACACGGACGTGTCGAGAAGGCTCGAATAACATTGCGAGCGTTCAGGTAAAAGTACTCTCTCCTTTGTCGGGAATAGAATCGATTGCGTTTGCTAGAGCGAGAAAGAGAGACAAAGAGAGAGGGAGGGAGGGAGGGAGGGTGGCGGGGAGGGAGGGAGAAAGAGAAAGAAAGAGAGAAAGAGAGAAAGAAAGAGAAGAGAATAGACGTCGTTGTGGATTGAAAGAAGGACGAGGGCTCTGAAGAGTATCCACATTGTAGAATATTCATATGAAATCGTCAATGATGCTCTCGGAGAGCGTTCATTGGCACCACGTAGACGTTTGCGAAGCGAAAGAAGAATAGCCGCGGGGAGAAAAGAAGGAAGAGGAGCGGAAAAGGAAAGAGACGGAAAAAGGAGGAGAGGTGAGTGGGTGGTAGCAGTGTTGGTAGAAGAGGAGGTTGAGGTGGAGGAGGATGATAGTGCAAAGAATGGATGGAGGCTGTGGAAGGACGGAGAAAGGATGGAGGAAGGAAGAAAAGTCCGCTCGGCTCACCCTCTTTCGCATACCCACCCATTCACCCTCTCTCTTGCTCCTTTTCCATCTCTTCCTCCACCTCCTCTTCCTCTTCCTTCTCTCCTCCTTCTCTCCTCCTCCACCTCCTCCTTCTCTTCTCTTCCTCTACCTCCTCCTCCTCCTCCTCCTCCTCTTCCTACTCTTCCTCCTTCTCGGCTGCTCTCCCACACTTCCTCCCTCTTCCTAGCCGTCATCTCCGGGGCGATTTTCCACAGCACCTAAGAGAAGGGGCCAATGAGACGCTGGGCGTCGGTATTGATCCGAGGCGTCGTCCAGGAGACGCCCGCTCCAAGACGCCGGGCAAGCCCGGCAAGCGAGAGAGCGGCCCCGCACTTTCAGATAAAAGGACGAAAGCAGCTCTCTCCTGGAGACGAGCCGCGACTCTTTCCGCTTTTACGTCTTCTCACCGTCAAGACACTACCACACAGAAAGACGGGGGTTAGGGTGGGGATAGGGCAAATATCCATCCATTGAACGTCGCCAATAATAAGACTGTTCTTTTTGGTCATCTGATTCGTTTGTTCCTACTTTCGGTGTAACTACCGAATAGATTTTAAATAAGTTCTCTTTTATTCTTTTATTTTCTTTTCTCTTTTTTTTTTATTCTTTCTTTCTTTTCTTTTCGTTTTCTTTTACCACGCCTTCCTTCTCACCTCGGAATTTCATGGATGTGATTTCATGTAAAAAAAAGAAAAAAGGAAATGAAAGAAAGAAAAAATTATACGATCCAGGGATACAAATATACACGAGTGTCTTTTGAATTATATATTAAGATTTCGTTTGTAAAGAAAAGTTAAAAAATAAATATGCGTCGTTTCTGACATAAGAAAAAAAATATATATATATATATATATATATATATATATCTTCTTATTTTCTTCTTTAAATATCGAATACTATAAAATAAAGCTCAGTTTTAAGAACGAAGTCTCACGGTTTCTTCCCGGTGTATATACGAGACCCTTCTTAATAAAACTGCTGCCAGTCACTTCCTGGCCGAACAGCTTGGACGCCGTATTTTCTCACGATAAATTTAATGTTATTTACAAACGAATCAAGATTCTTTCATCGTTCTCATCGTTATATTTATTATTTTTTAATCTTACAAATTATTAACGTCTAATGGAAATCATGAAAACGCGATGACTAAAACACTAGCGTTACCATTATTATTATTATTATTATTATTATTATTATTATTATTATTATTATTATATACCTATAGTCTATCGAACGCATATTTCATACACTGAGATAATTTTTATTTCCTTGTTTAATAAGGAAGGAAGAAAGAATTTAAAAAAAAGAAAAAAAGAAGGAAAAAGAAAAAAAAATACAACTAATGGACTTGGGAACTCTTACAGTTTACCGCGTACAACATCATCAGGGGGTATACTACTCCTTTTATTTTCCTTCAATTTCCTTCCTTTCAGGTTTCCCATCAGCCTTTCCATTAATATTAAAACGGGAGCGTAGCCTCGCGAGGGCTGTTTCAAAGAGGGTGGTGTGTTCCAGGCTGTGCACGGTTCTCTTAAGGTAGACGCAGAGATCGGGACGGGGGATGGAAGGACTACGGAGAAGTAGTCATGGTGGGGGTGGATGGCTCGTTTTTCATCTTGATCTTCTAAAGTTACAAATTTGAAGCCGCTACTAGTTCCTCGTTTCTCCCTCTCTCTCCTCTTTCTCTCTTTACTTTACTCACTCATTCTTTCTTTCATTTTCTATCTGTCTGCCTGTATCTTTCTCTTTTTTCTCATCATATAGTTCAACATATTCTGTATAAAATCTATTCAACGATTTTCGTCATTTACTTCAGTCAGCATGAATTTTCTTGCAATTAGACTGATTAAAATAAATCAACACTTAGAACTTCTTTTCCTTTTTTTTCTCCCCCGCAGATTTGGATACGTTTACGTTATTGGCTGAATGATAAGTAATATTTAACTTAATAATGTATTAGATGAAAATGAAATGTAAACCAATCGTCATTGACCATATAGAATCAAACATAGAAATTTGAATTAATTTATGTGGTACAAACCGAAATATTACCTTATTCATGAACAGTTCTCTATATATTCGCAAAGTTTATTTTAACGTTTTCATCGAGGGGTTGTTTCAGATTTTTTATTCTAGATACTAGAATAAAAAATTTTATTAGTTACATTAGTTACACTATGAACAATCTCACTAGATACATTAGTTACACTATGAACAATCTCACTAGATACATTAGTTACACTATGAATAAATTTTTGAATCCTATGGTATATCCACATTATGTACCGAGAATCATAGAACAGATATATTAGCGATTCAAATCTTCGCTATATGCATAAAAATATTGATTAATTATTAATTTGACTGTTATTATTTTCTATATTATTTGCAACTTCACGAGAGAGCTTTGAATATTTCTTTCTTGGTAAAGATAGAATACAATTATTTATTATCGACTAACTTTTTCTTAGGGTGACCCTTCTTGCCATGATCAACCCTTCAGGGTCGACCAACGGTCAGCGGACCCCAGTTTCGGCTTTATGGGAACCGGTTTTTCGGAGGTCTCGAACGTACGGAATTTTTCCAGAGAATTTTTATCGCGAACCCGTTCGACCGGTCAGCCAAAGGCGCGTGTCCAGGTGGTCATTTCCTGGCCACCCTACTTCGGATCATTTTCATTTCTCCCCGCCTTACCGTCTTAAATCTCTCTATCCATGGCCCTTTTCTCGTATTCATCTAATCGGACGGTTGATGCTATTTAATTCAAGGACACGAACGCTACTAACAGTATCTGGCTTAATTCGAAATTTGACGATCGTTCAAATTAATAAAAGTAAAAAATGAGGAATAATAAACATACAATTAATTTTTATTTACCGATTTATACTTGACGGACAATAACGACGGCTGGCATACTAGTTAGCTAACGAGAACTGTTCGAGCTTTCTTCACGAGTACTACTATAATAGATTATGGGACTGGTCGTTTGCGGAGACAGATAAAGTCATTCTTGGTGTTGGTGGATGAGGAAAACTAGAAGAGGGGATGAATGGATAGAATGTGTATGTGTATGGAAGAGGGAGAGAGAGAGAGAGAGAGAGAGAGAGAGAGAGAGAGAGAGAGAGAGAGAGATAGAGATAGAGAGAGAGAGGGAGAGAGAAAGGTAGATAGGTAGATAGAGGATCGGTTGAGAGAGTATGACGTTATTGCTAGTTACGGCGGTAACAACAGTGGCCGTTAGTATTGCAACGTAGCGACACTATACGTAGGCGCAATATTTAGTAATTAGCTCGTTCGGTCAGCGGAATTATCCATAAACGAGTAATAAGTTAAATAAACGCGGTACGGTTGGGTTAAATCAAATATTAAACGTGACTAAATAAAGCATTATAAAATCTTAATTTTATTCACTGTTTTGCCATCGATACTTAATGAAACGGAACACGGTCTGGCGCTCATTTATATACTACCGACATACGTACTTACTTTTCTCGCGTGGTTTTCATTACGTGATTGGAAGCATACCGTGTTGCATAGAAACCATCAAAGCCTCGAAGTGGCGTTCATAGGAATTCGTAGAGATGAGGAAAAGCTGTTCGGTGTTCATCAAAGAAAAAAAAAAAAAACAAAAAAACAAACAGAAAAGAAAAGAGTATAACGGAATCCGATTTTAACGATTAATCTCGATCTCATAGGTCATAATTTCAGACGCGGCGTCTTTTGTCGTAGAAATAAATACATTCGAGTTCGGTTAACACGACATTGAAGAGGTTAGCTTGCCTCTTCAATGTTTTACATTTGCATTCGATGGTAGAGCGACGGGATGGGTTGGAAGGGGGAGGCGGAGATAGGTAAAGAAGGAGGAGGGGGAGGTGGAGGTAGAGGTGGAGGTGGATGTGGAAGTGGAGGTAGAGAAGAAGGCTGATGTTTTGCAAGATCTGCTCGAGAGACCATTCGTCTTAGTATCTGCCTCGGGGGGCGGTGAAATATAAGCTAGATCTACAGGAAAGATAAATGAATCCATCTTCTTGTCCCCGCTGCCGCCGCCGCCGCCACCGCTGCCGCCATCGTTTCAGCCCCTCGGCATCCTCGCGTGGCCCTCGGCATAGCAAAGTTGGCCCTCTTACATCCCTTATTCCTACGAAGGCGCGTTCACAAGAAGAGAAGAAAACCCCGGAATCTAAGATAAGTATAAAATAAGTAGCAATAGTATCGCGTTCTCTTATATCGAACTTCTATAATATCTTTCAGTTATAATATTCACATCTCATGGATATTAAATCATGCAAAACGCATGATTTATACGATATTGCGAAGTAAACATTAAATAGAAATATCCAAGGCTATTCGTTGAAATCAATTATATCATAGGAAATATGTATCATAGGTAAGAAAAAAAAATTCATGACATTTAATTGTAGTAATTTCTTGAGGACATATGTACATGTAAATACATGAACGAAATTAATATTTACACGAATCATAAATCACAATCTTCATTTATCTTTATAGGAAAAAAAATAAAAACTATATAAAATATGTACATATATTAAAACTATCTCAAGGAGATCTATGGAAATAAGGAAATAACTTTTTACAATCATGCATACTAATGTTATCGTTTCTTTGATAAGTCATTGACTCGTTACGGCTCTGAGTAAATATTAAATAATTCATTAGAACTACTTAACGGACATACGACAAAATGTAGTAGTATAACTGAACCGGCTTGCGTAAAGTTCAATGATATACGTACGATATATAAAATACACTTTTATGTTTTCAAAACAGAAACAATGTCACGTGACTCGTTTAGTCGCGTGTCTAATAGTAAAGGAGTCCGATTTCACGTTACTTTCTTAAACAAGATTTCGAATTGTAACGATAAGGA
>NC_062195.1:7787100-7812100 GCF_912470025.1 Vespa velutina
CCTCCTCTCTCTCTCTCTCTTTCGCTCTCTCTTTCTACCACGTCCTCGAGAATATATGGAATAGATGAAAAATCGAAGGTTCTCACGCTGGCACGCATATGCTGAATTTCAAATTTTTCTCCTTTCGTTCCGTCTTTTCCTTTTTCTTCCTCCCATAGTTTCTGCCAAAATACATACATATTTACATTGGATCAAGTGAGATTAAATTCTCTTTATTTCTCCTATAAAAAAGAGAGAGGGAGAGAGAAAGATAGAGAGAGAGAGAGAGAGAGATAGAGAGAAAGAGAGAGAGAGAGAGAGAGAGAGAGAGAGAGAGAGAAAGAATGAAACTCTGTGAAATCTGTAAAAAAAAGGAAATAATTTCGAATTTAATTTTACCGTCGGTAACACATACAAGTTTCATCAGAGAAAAGAATTTCTTCAAGCGTTCTAGACCTCCTCATAGGGCGGCATTCTTCTCTCTCTTTCTCTCTCTCTTTCTCTCTATCTCTCTCTCTTTCTCTTTCTATCTCTTTCTCTTTCTATCTCTTTCTCTTGAACAGAGTCCTTGAGCGTTCAGCGAGGGATGGTTTTAATGATTTTTGGGGGTTGCCTGGAAGGGCACCCTTACTCGCGACGGTCGGCGAAGGATAGCAAGGAGGGGCATTTTTAAGCCCTTACTTTCGGTAGGAACCCTTCGCTCTCTTTCTCTTTCTCTTTCTCTTTCTCTTTCTCTATCTCTGTCTCTCTTCCTCTCTCTTTCTCTTTCTCCTTCTCTTAGCGACAGCCCTTTCTCACTAGCTTTTACCCCCAACGAGGAAAAGCGGGGTGGTTTGTTTCCGTGACGATGGAAGGAACGAGGAAAGCGGGGAGAGGGTGGTTTAGGCAGCAGCTCCGTGCGAAAGATGGCTGGCAAAATGGAGGGATCTCTTTCTATTATGCCTCCTTCCACAATACACTGCTTTTCTCCGCGTTTCGAGGAGCACCCTTTATCGATCTTTCGAAAATGTGTCGCTCGTTAGCGAGGAATCAAGGGTGGAGAATTTTCTTCTAGTCTTTCGTTCGCACATTAAAGATGGCCGTTACGAAGTAGTCGAATTTTCTCATACGAAATAAAATCTTGAATACTATTCGTCACATTCTTCATAAAAAAATTTTATTTTATCAATAATATATCACTTTTTGTCATCGTCGTCATCGAAGCGTGCGCGGTTTGAGAAGAAAAAACAACAGTGATGCGAGACAAACCCTTTTGCTCGTTCGCTTTTTTGGGAGCATTCTCTTTTTTTTTTCGGAGAAGCTTGTTCGATGGAATTACGAACGTGGAAAAAATGGAGAACTCTACGCGAGAGTCTCGGCCATTCAACGGAGGCAACGATGAAACGGGGGAAAGCGGTTTGCGGAAAAGCACCATGCGATTTTACTTCTCGCACGATGTAGGAGCGAGGTGCTTCATAGAGGAGGAAAGGATGGTTGGAAAGAGGGAGTAACGGAGATGGGAAAAAGGGAGAACGGGGGAAGTCGCCTTCATTAGTAAACTTTCGTTTAAAATTTCCACCGTTCCCGAGGGATGGGAACGACGCCGAGCAAAAACAAACGCATGCCTCCCCCCAAACTCGATTTTAACTTTCGAGATATAATTAATTTTTCGAGACCGCGAAGCTCCGCGCGCGCGTATCGCTGGTCAGAAAAAGAAGAAGCGCAACGAAAGGAACGAACCGTTCGTAATTATCTCGAGACGGCCTCGTACGGAACATTAAATAAATATTAACGGGTTCGCCGGTTTATACGTAAGAGCACATACGTATCTTCTTTGTCTATTTGCGTTATAGTCTCGCGAAAGAATTTTGAAAGATTTTCGACGGTAGTTTAATGCGACCGAAAACGATTACGTAATCACTTACATTCGCAAACATCTGTTTCTTTTTTTATTCTAATGACGCACGAATAACACAGATATAGACATGCGTCGATAATTATTATTATTAACAATAATTATTATTCTTAATGCATGAGTAAAATCGTACGCACAGCCTATTTGTTTTAGATCGATCTACATTACAATAACAATATGAGATATTAATGAAAACAAATATATTATTGTATAACTTTATCGTATATTTATTGTATAAATATATCAGTTCTCAATAATAACTTTATAGATTCTTTGATGATTATTTAAAGAAAAGAAAAAAATTTAAAAAAGATTTTTGAAGAAGAAAAAAATGGCTTTTAGAGACGGTATTACGAGGTTTGTGGGATTTCGCTTACGATAGCAGTAGCCATAGTCGTTTCATTCTTGTAGCGACCTCGCGTAGGGCGTGTGCCATGAAATAAATAGTAACGGAATCCTGTAGGAAAGCAGTACCGCCACGACCACCATTGCAGCCGCACGACGTGAGAACCCATAAACCAGGAATAACAAGCCGAGAGACGAGAACCACCGGAGCTTCTTGCGTACACCCGATATTCACGTTTACACCTTCGAGAAATAGTTTCAGCTATACACGTGAGATCTTTCAATTCGACTTCATGTCCTAGTGGAATATCAATGAAAAGTTATACAAAGGAATAAACAAAGTGATAAAGAGAGACGTATAACTTACTTATCTTTTCTCTTTTCTTTTTTTTTCTTTTCTTCTTTCCTTTCTTCTTTTTCTCTTTTTTTCTTTTTTTCTTTTTTGTTTAATAATAACCAATCTTTAGAATTACGTGATTTCGTTAATCGATATAATACTTGCCTAATTAAAGCGAAACGTTGTGTCACAACAAACAAACGAACGAACAAACAAAACGTTTACCATTTTCTCTAAAATTTTATTCGATAAATGCCTGCTTTATGCCACTCCGCAATGAAAGCAACAAGTTTATAGAGCGAAATTAAAACATTTTATGATTACAGATTTATGAATCGTTGCAAGAGTACAAGTACGTACACCCACTCCTCGCGAAAATTTATTTATGGAAAAAAAGAAAGTAAATGTCTGACTAGAGGGAAGGACAGTCGATAGATGAGTATGACGATAAAACGTGTAACTCTCGGCAGGGAAAAGCGTAAGTAAATGTTTTATGGAGATGGAAAATTTATTTAAACGAGGAAACATGACGGATAATCTCCATTACGTTCGTAACGTAAACAACACAAATCCTTTGCCTCTTGGACGATTTTTCTTTTCTTCTTTTCTTTTTTTTTTCGAAATATTTCTCTTACAAAACGTATGTTTGAAGGATCTTGCTTTATTTCTCTCTTTTTCTTTCTTTCTTTATTTTCTTTTTTCTCTCTTTTTTTTTTCTTTTTACGAACTACTTCGTTTTCAGAGAGTATTTATTATCCAAGATCGGACAGAGAAGTTTTGAAACCGGAAACAATGAGGAGTTTTACGGCGTTCGCTCGGCTTCGACGTCAAATCCAATTATTATCGACGGTTTCTTAATCGACTTAACGACTAGAGAAAATGAAGAATGATCCTTTAGCTTCTCTCCCATTTCTCTTCTCTTCTCATCTCTTCTTCCCATTCCTCTGCGTCTCTTCGCAGACTCTACCTATCTCTTTCTCTCTCTTTCTCTCTCTCTCTCTCTCTATCTCTCACTCTCTCTCTTTATTTCTCTCTCTCTCTTTCTCTCTCTCTCTCTCTCTCTTTCTCTTTCTCTTGCTATCTTTCGACTTGTGACCAGATCGGTCTCTATAGCACATTGCAGCCATTGCGGAATGCCCGTTGAATTATTCACGTGAATGAAATAATGTTAAAGCGAGAATTGTATGTAACTTTAATGTAAAAGGATGGGAGAGAGGGGGAGGAAGACGGGAAAGAGAAAGAAGAGAGAGAAAGGGGGGGAGGGCTCTGTAAGGGACTACTGAGGATTATATTCTTCGATTTTATCCACATCGATTTCGCGAACCATTAAGCGCCGTTTGAGATGACAGCCACGTGGAACTGAAAAGATTTCATTGAAATCGATAGAAGATATATCAGTTGTTAAATATTTACAATCGACTTTTCGCATCGTTGTTAGAAGAAACTACAAATAATTGAGCTGTAAGGAATTTATTTTTTTGTATTTTCTTTCCTTTTCTTTTTTTTTTTTCGTTTTTTTTTTCTCCCTCCTTCGACGAAAGAAACTTCAACGTAATACGTTATAATAGTGTGTATGTATGTAAACAAATTTTTCGACGATACTATGAGAGATACATATCGTCGTAGGGATTAACGTTCACAGTTTAATAACTCACGTAATCTCATTTAATTTCGTTGTTTTCGTTTTTCATAGTCGTTGGGATTATAAGAAACGAGTTGTTGTTTCGTTGTGTTTAAATGCATTGGCTATTACGATAGAAAAGGATCAATAACGATGTTGAATATAAAAGAAACGATGAATAAAACCGAAATATTTATAAGAAAGAAAGAAAGACAGAAAGAAATAAGAAAAAAAAAAGAAAGAAAAAAGAAAGAGAGAAAGAGAGAAAGAGAAGAGGATGCATACGCACACGAAGCTTTCTGCGGGCCTCCGCATTAAAACGAGATGCGAATTCGAGTCTGGCAAAGTTTTAAATGATTTTCGCCGAAGTTGCCTCGCGAGTTGGTTTATTAGGAAAAGTCAATTTGCCCAGAGAGCCGAGCGAGCGTGCGAGTGGGCGAGGAGGAGAAGAGAACCGCTTTGGAGAAGTCGAGAAGGAGAGTGAGAGGGAGTGATGGGAGGGGGAAGAAGGAAAGAGAAAGAGAAAGAGAAAGAGAAAGAGAAAGAGAAAGAGAGAAAACTGACTGCTAGTGCAGCTTGGAAAAGTTCTACAAAATTACGACGTTGCATTTCTCCTTTCGTACAACGCCCAGGTTGAATAGGCTACGCTAACGGAGATCGATATGCTCGCGGACGTTTCTTAACGCTTTACATTTCTTCAAAGATTAAGAAGAATTTCATCGGCTTTATATAAACATAAGAATAATAATCATCGATGACGTCACCTGATTTATTTTACTTTTCTTTTCTCTTTCGGTCTTTTTTATTATTTCGTTTTTATTCTTCTTTTATGAAAAAAAAAAAAAAAAAAATTCTTTAAATTGACGTAATAAAGTCAAAAATGAGAAAAGAAAAAAAAAATAAGAAGAAAAATATAATATAGAACGCATGACGATAAATACGCATGACGAAAATTAGAAATTGTCTTGTAATTGAGTCACTTACCTTGAGGATCGATCTCGTGTTTCCTAGATGGACAACTTTTTAGTATGTGTCGTGCGTGATATCGTTCACCTACGTACCTACGTATAACGATACATGTATAAAGGGTAACCGCTATACAGTTGGTGTCTATTTGTATATGTGCGTGTATGCACATCTACCCTCTATCAAAATATATACATATATATATATATATATATATATATATATATATATATATACACGTGTTTTATGTGTGTCGGGCAACGAAATATACGGGCATTCACATATACCGGTAGAATTCACGTTGGAAGCGGTAAACAAGCACTCTGGAAAAACTCGTTGAAATCGCTTTTCCTTCTATAAACTCAAGTGGAGAACCCAGGGCTCTCACGTGTAACAGGAGCCAGAAAGTCGGAGTCAATTTGACCCCTGGGCTTTGCTCGCTCCACGTCTACATTCCTCTATATGGTATACATGAAAACTGTGGGAAGAGTAGACGACGACGATGACACGAATACAAAAGAGAAAAAAAAGATTCTTTCTAAAGTGCTCTCTCTCTTTTTTTTCCCTCTTTCTAAAGTGCTCTCTCTCTTTCTCTCTCTCTCTCTTTCTCTCTATCTATCTCCTCTCTCTATCTCTCTATCTTTTTACTGCTCTATCTATCTCCTCTCTAATGTTACAATGAATCGAATAGATACTTATAGTTTAACATATGTATCAAGCTACGCTAAACGTAATTTGAACCAACGTGCTACACGATAGCACCAACCTACGTAATCATCTTTCAACGCCCATGCGTGATAGATCGTTAACTATCATATATACGAGCCAACGTTACTTCTCAGATATATATAACCAAATAGTAAAACATTACCATGTCGGGAAAAGAACTTTTGATACGTAAGAATCTTTCAAAACCGAGATAAATGGAACGAATTTGAACGAATGGAACTGTGTCTTTGGAATAAATCTAATTGGACGAAGGGAAAAAGATAAAAAAAGGATAATCAAAGGAAAAAAAAAAAGAAAAAAAGAAAAGACAAGAAAGAAAAAGACTTGAAACACAAACGTGTTGGATTTAAAGTACAATTTACTCCTGAATCAAGCGGACATCAGGGTGTAAAATTCCCGGAGGTACGCAATAGGCAGGAGAGGAAAGAGGAAAAGAGGGTGAAAGGAAGGAAGGAAGGAAGGAAGGAAGAAAAGAAGAGGGCAATGGAAGGTAGCTAAATGCGATCCTAGTTCGTAGCAAGTTGCAAGATGTGAGAGAAAGGAGAGAGGGAGAGAAAGGGAGAGAAAGGGAGAGAAAGAGAGAGAGAGAGAGAGAGAGAGAGACGAGGAGGGTGAATAGAGGTCCAGGAGTAAGTCCACCAGGCGGGCTCCTTCGTGGAGGTGGCTCCTCTGAATCAATAAGAACTGTTTCCCCCGCAGACAACCCCCTCGTCGCCTTCACCATCGTACTCGTCGTCGTCGTCGTCGTCGTCGTCGTCGTCGGCATCGTCCGTAGCAGCTCCGCAGGCCAAGCTACCACCTTCGACTCCGCTCCTCAGTTTTCTCTCCTTTTTCCTTTTATTACCGTGAGGAGATGGAGAAGGAGAGGGTGGTCCTGCCCTGGAGGCGGGAGCGGCCATCTTTATTTCTCTCCTACCCTCCACCTCAACTTCCTCCTTCTCCTTTTACTTCCATCGTCTCCTGCTGACTACGACCTCTATCCGTCTTGCGTTGCCGAGCTCTCTCCTCACACCCCATCATCCACCCACCCACCCTCCACCTCCTCCTCCTTTTCAACCACCTCTCTACTTCTCTCTTTCTCTCCTCTTTCCGTCCTCGCTTCTTCTTTCCTTCTCCTTCTGTTTTCTCCTTTAATCTCCTTCCTTCTTGTCCCCTCACCATCGAAACTCGACCTTTTCGAAACGAGTGCCTTGCAACCCTATCTTTCCACCTCTTCTTATTCTCGCCACCCTTTCCAACAGGACTCCCACGCTCGCTACTCGTCTTCCGGCCATTCTCTTTGCCCCCTTTTCTCTCGATTCGTTCAGTCGACGTGCTCACGGTTCTTTTGCTTACATCGAAAAATTTACGAAGAAAGAAACGACACACGTTTAAAATTTTTCTTTTACTTTTTCTTTTTTCTTTCTTTTGCTTTTTTTTTTCTTCATTTTCCCCCTCACATTACTTTCGATATAATGAGAGTATTCTATGTGCGATGATTTTTTCAGAAGAGATTTTTAATAATTATTTTTTTGTTCCTTTTGGGAAACTACTCATGCCGAATAGAATTGGATTGAGTTGCTCCATGTATGATCAACGATCAGGATCCCTAGAGAGATCAAGCTGTAGCACGTAATCGTCGCGATCTTCGACGAGGTACCACAGGTGTCCGCATGGCCAGAACGGGAACGAGAAGATGTGGTGGCGGTTGCTGATGGTGGTGGTGGTGGTGGTGGTGGTGGCGGTGCCGTTCGTGGAAAGGGTGAAAGAGGGATTTTGAATGAGGTGGAGAGAGAGAGAGTGAGAGAGATTGAGAGTGGGTATGGCGGGGTGCAGGAGCGGGAGTGTTGGAGACAGTTGCCGCGGTGTTGCCGGATCAATTTCGGTGGACCGCAGACACAAACTGTTTCAGTGGACTCAATCGAGCGGTTCTATCGCTGGCCCGTTCCTTCTCTCTAACGTTTCTCTCTCTCTCTTTCTCTTTCTCTCTCTCTCTCTCTCTATCGCTATCTTGCTCTCTCTCTCTCCGGTTTTCGTCCCTTGTTCCTCGCACCAAATGCACAATCACCCTTCTCTCCTATTCCGAGCCTTTCTAGACAAATTCTCTTCTCTCGCTCGTTCGCCCATTTAACGTCTTTGTCTACTCCGGACGATTTGCCTAGGGAATCGCCACGAATACTTTTACTTCGATCGATTCTAATGGACCAATAAAAGGAATCGTCCCTTGTCCTTTTTTCTTCTTTTATCTTCGTATATCTTTTTTTTTCTTTCTACAAACCTCGTTTCAATATAATATCTCGATTTTCATCCTAAATATTTTTGAGTAATATTCTCTTTCTTTCTTGCATTGTCTTAATTGTTGATTTGAGGAACGCTCTACAATGTGAAAATATACTTGATCGCAAAGATAGATTTTTGAAAAATATTTTGACGCGATTTTGGGAAAATTGTATCTTTTTTTTTTGTTTCTTTTTTCTTTTTTCTTTTTTGTTTTGTTCCAATAATAAGGGGAAACAATCAAAAATCGTGCAAGCATAATCACATAGTAATCAAGCATCGTTTATTTCTCGAGCAAACTAAGTGCTTTGCCCAACACATATAAGGATCCACTTGGTACATCGTACGTTTCTTTGCGTATACGATAGTTGCTTTAATTAACCACTTGCATCCTTCTAATTTCTACGAAGTGATATTTTTGAACTGTATCACCTTTAAATTCTACAATCGGACTGTCATCGACTATCGACCTCTCTTTCACCTATTATAGGTGAGAGCTCGTATTATAATCGTTTCTATCGATTTCACAATTAGAGAGAAAATATTTATATCTTCCGTCTCGCTCTACCGTTGTCTCTTACTTCGTGCTAAAATTCATTAGTTTCTGATAGGTATATCCATTATTAGAAAATTCTCAAATTAATATTCTGGTTCTTACGATATTTTCAGAGCAATTGTTTTTAGAATATAAAATTAGATGCATAAATAATTTTATTATTAAATTGATAACTCAAAAGCGAAGATTAATATCCGTCGTTCTAATCTTCACGTTTCTTTTTATTAAGATAGAAGGAAAAAAATTAATTCACATTTTTTTTTAATAGATAACAATATGGATTTTATTCGCCGTAAAAAAAGAAAAACATAAAAAAAAGGATTATCGGTTTGAAAAAGAATATCGACAATCAAGACGACGTTTCGCAGGAAGGGATGAGAATCGTTGAGGAGAAGGACAGTCACAGGAAGGATAAGCGAATGGTGGAAGGAGTTAGGACTGGCGGAACGTCTCTGGATTCCAATTAAAATTTTCTTCTCTAAAAACAGAAGAGCCCGAAGGATGAATGGATGAAACGGCGGGACGGTCGGCGAGAGGGGTAAGAAAGAGGGTGGCTCGACGGGGTGGGTGGAGAGCTGAGAAAGAGAGGCGAAGAAGAAGGAGGATGAGGAGGAGGAGTAAATTTGACTGAGGGGGTGTAGGAGAAGGACGGCAGGGGATACCGAGTCGTTCGCGAGGGGAGGTTGAACGTAATTAAAGAAGGGGGCGGAACACAGTCTTGCAGCCCCCTGCACACTTATTCCAGATACTGAAAATATAGGGTGGGCGAGCGAGCTTTCCTCGACGGTAGCAGCAAAGACGGTGAGAAAGGGGGTAGAGAGGAGGGGATTATACCTGCAAAAGGAGAGTGGGAGAGAGTAGCGAAAGACTTCGTTGTTTCCAGGACATTTTACTCCGTTTCCTCCGGCTGGTGCCTGCTGTCGGCCTCTCAAAGGACGAATTCGAGTTCGCTAGTTCCTCCGCCTTTCCTCGTAGACCCCCCTCGTTTCTCCGACCCTTCATCCTTCCCAAACCACTACCCTCCCACCACCCTACACCACCTTCATCTCCTCCCCCGCCCCGACTACTCGCCCCTAGCCTCGCCACCGCTGCTTCTTCGCACTGCTTGTTCCATCGAGAATCTCACTCTTGAGAATTTTCCTTACGAAGCTTTCCATAAGTTTCTCCTACTACTTCTCAGAAGCGCGACGATCTCGCGAGCCGGTACTTGCGAATAATGTCCTCGTAAATAATTTCCTAATCTTTCCAGCAAGTACAAAATTATATCGTTGTCCGGAAGAGAGATAGACTCGTAGTAGTAATTTGATGGTCGAATTGATGGCGACTTCAAGTCGAAAGTTCTTTTCAATTTTTTAAATCTGTCAAATGTATGAAAGTTATTATTATTTTTGTTTTTTTTTTTTGTTTTTTTAGGATTATCAGGATTATCATATACGATGTTGCTAGTGAATCATAGGAATATAGAAAAAACGTATCTTTTCATCTTTCGTTCTGGAAGACTTCTAAAAGCAGTTTTGTATTCCGTTATTCAAAGAAATATTATAAATTGTTAAATCAAGTACCGAAACGTACATATGTCTTTAATATAGGTGTACGTTAATAGCTATCTCATGTAAAATATTTCCTTTGAGATTGCAAACATTGCCGAAGACTTTGACCTACATATATACACGCGACAGCGTACACACACGTGGCGTGCCTCACACGTGATAAGAATCTGGCAAAGTACTCGATCCCGTTACCGTATCGTATCGTCCTACCATCAAATTCTCTCGTTTTTGCGTAACACGCATACGTGAAAAAAGAATTTTCCTTGCCCTTTTAATTAACCACTTGCTTTCTACATTAAAGAATTTTTATTTCCGCTTTACAAATTTCGGAACGTCATAAGGCTCATTTTCTTTATTTCTTTTTTGTTCTTTTTATTCATTCTGATTATCCTTATCTTCGAGTATAAAATTTATCTATATTTTGCGTTCGATTGACAAACGAAGACGTTTCTGAAATACGATTCAACGAAAGACCAGATAGAAAGAGAAAGAGAATAATAAAGGAAATCACGAGGAGTGATTACGTCGGTTGTCATCGAAACTGACGTTCTATTTCCAAATAGATTCTCCATCTTTAATTGTGGCAAAACAGAAAAGGGATTAAGAACTTAGCAATATAACAAAATTTAAAGAATTTCTTTTGTGATAAGGAAAGGATTGTTAAGATATATATATATATATATCTTATATATATATTACATTATGTAATAATGTATAAATAGATAGTAATGTATGTATAAATAGATAAATAGATATATAGATAAACAGCTATTTAGATAGACAAACAAATAGATAGATAGATAGAGAGAGAGAGAGAGAGAGAGAGAGAGAGAGAGAGAGAAGTACAACAGCAGTGTTTGTTACAAGCTTGGCAAGAGACGTGGTCCAGACGCATCCACTCGGAGACGTCATTATATCGACAAAGCTCGCGTCGGCTCAGGAAGAACAAAAGCGTCGGCTGGGGCCGTCCAATTAGCACGTACCACTGGATCAGCGGCATCCTCCTTTTGGCTTCGCCGTCGAACGGCTCTAAGACGCCTTTTCTCTGGTCGAGGATCGATAGGTGTGTGCGTGAGCGTAACTGTGCGTGAGAGTGCCTGTGAGGCCATTCAAGCTTGTGTGAGTGCATAAGCGAAGAACGGCGAAGCAAAGGGTGGTGAGAGGAGGAGGTGGAGGAGGAGGAGGAAGAAGGGGGTGGAAGAAAGGGTAGGAGCGAGAAGGTAAAGAGCGAAGGAGAGAAAGAGAACGAGAGAGAGGAGAGAGAGAGAGCGAGGGAGAGAAAGAGAACGAGAGAGAGAGAGAAAGAGAGAACCGGAGAAGAGAAAAGGACGCTACGGTCCGCCCCTCGGGGCTTGATATTTAAATCTCCCCTTTTCTAATTTCTCCCCTCTCGCCCCGTTTCTCGCCCCGTGTCCTGAAGCCGCCTCTGCTGCTACTCCGTTCCGCTTGCCCACCCTCTTCCACCCCCACCTACCCAGCCCATTTCCAAGCGGCTCCGCCAGCGCCGGCCGCCATCATGAAAATATTAAGAACTCGGGAAAATGGCCGCCCCCACCCGCGAGCTAAGGAAGGAGCCCTCCCTTCCTCTCACTTCCTCTCGCGCGCGCACCCTCCTCTTCCTCTTCTTCTTTCTCCTCCTCATCCTCTTCCTCCTCCTCCTCCTCCTTCTTCACCTCTTTCTTCACCTCCTGCTGCCTGCCTGCCTGCCTGCCTGCCTGCTTGCTTGCTTGCTTGCTTGCTTGTCTGTAACACCAACGTCTCAGAACGTCGTATGGACTCACACCGACGATAGAGGACAACGCGTACTCGCAGCGCGTACACCACTGCCGGGAACCGACTGCTGGGCACAGGCTTTGATATTTCCTGCCACGCGAGGACGAAGAGAGGGAGAGTTAGAGGGTGGAGTAGTACACTGTCTCCCCGAAGAATCTAGACTTTCCAGGGCAGAAACTCGTTTTCTCGCCGGCAACTTCCTTCCTCGTTTTACCGTCATCCTCATCCTTCTCCTCGTCTTCCTTTTCTTCTTCATCTTCTTCGGTCCTCCAACACCACCCACTCACCCATCCTCTTTGTTTGCCGACGTTCTAATATTTCTTGTCTCAGTCTCTCATACTAAATTTACCTATCCTGGCGATATTAAAGATTAGTTTTATTCCTTCGAAGTTAGTATTGATGAGAAAAAAATAAAAGAAAAAAGAAAGAAAAAGAGAAAGAAACAAGAAAAAAGAAACAAGAAAAGTTTACGTGAGTGTTTCAAAAGAGAATATAAAAATAATAAAATTGATAAGATGTCGAAAATCATTTTCAATAGAATAAGGTAGTATTTGTTTGAGTGTATAATGAAAATCTTGTAGGAGGATGCGTTCACCTTCGGGTTGAGCCGCTGACGTAGTCAACAGGGTAGTCGTATGAATGGGATGTCAGTTTGTCCCACATTTGGCTTCTCTGAGAAAGAGAGAGAGGGAGACAGAGAGAGAACTGAGCGAGAGTGAGAGCGAGAACGAGAGAGAGAGAGAGAAACAGGAGAGAGGCGCGCGTCTTTGCATACGGTGACGGCTACGTACGCGCGTGTGTATATATATCTACGTAGCATATATATATATATATATATATATATATATGTATATATATATATATATATACACATTCATCGAGTCGAGCCGTGCCGTGAGGACGGTAGGTGCGTGCGTGCGTGCGTGCGTGCGTTTACTCGTCTCCGGATTACCTCGAGCTCGTCCTACCGTGTCACGAACACGCACACTTACCCTGTATGCTTACGTACACATCTGTATGCGTTTACAGATGTGTGCGTGTATATGTAAGAGCACGCGGCAGCGAACCCAACCACACGCTCTATCCCCGAGATTAATTAAAGCGATCGAATTATAACTATCAGTACGAGCGTTTCGAACACCTGTCGCGCGTGAAAAACAGATTATGCGAAATTAAAAACCGCTCCGCGACTACATTTTCCTACGTCGTCGCCGATAAATCATTTAATAATTTGACACGATGAAGCGACGGAAGCAGATGGGGTAGCAAAATAATCTACCCAGTGAAATTCCATCGATTCGTTTGTCTATGTTTACATTCCACTCTTTACCTCTCTTTCTCTCTCTTTCTCTCTCTCTCTCTCTCTCTCTCTCTCTCTCTCTCTCTCTCTATTTTTATTGATGATAGTCGGGAAAATGTTTGAATTTTTTTTTCGATCATTAACCTGGGAAATGTGGAAACATGGCTGACCAGACTTCGTATAATGGATTTGCACATTTGCATACCATGCACGCATACCGCTAACGTGAATGATTTTAGAGATTCGTTGAATTTGGAAGTCGTAAAGAACGATCTTTTGTTAATCATTCGATGTAGGGTGACGTCGACGTTTGACTCAAAACATTTTATAGACATAAATATATTATAATTGACATGCGGTCATAGAGAGGGGCAAAAGGTTATCCGCGCGTTATTCCTCGCGATTAGAGACGCCAAGACGAAATCGTTGTCGCTAGAAGGGATCTAAGAAAAAAAATAATCCATTGACGCTGGGTGTTCCGTAAGTATCCAATCTCTTAGGAACCCGCAGCCGATCCCTTTCAGTCCGCGTCGCTCCATCGTCCTAGGTAATACGTCTTCGTCAACGGGCGCCATCTTGGGCACGGAAAAGGGCAGAATGAGAGGTGGCTGAGGAGGATGAGGAAGACGAAGGAGGAGTTGGAAGAAGAGGAAAGAGGAGAAAAGGAGAGTAAGTTTGTGTGTGTGAGAGAGAGAGAGAGAGAAAGAGAGGGAAAGACAGAGAGAGAAGTTGCCGGGTGCAGTGTTGGGGGGTTGGAAACGATTAAGAAAATGAAGATAGATACTATAGGATAAAGGAGCTCGGAGGAAGGCACCCGTGACGATGGCGACGAAGCCGGGGGTGGATCGAGGGGGAAACCTGGCTGGGCTGGCTAGGCGATCAGCAAGAAATAGCTTAGAAGAGGGCTTGATCGCGCGGAAGATTTCCGACACGTCGGTTTAATCATGCGGCATCATTCCACGGCGCACCGCGATCAATTTCGTCCCTTCTTCCGACGAATCGAGCCTCCCCTTTGCTGCCTCCCGCTTGAAGCCCTTCCTTGAAGATTTGGCCTATCTTCGCTCGTCACTGTCCTTGCCTTTCAAAACTCGTTTTCTCGTTCGTACTTACTTTAGTCTTCTATCCCCCGACCCCCACCCCTCGCCTTCCTTCGACCTCCTCCTTCGTGCTAGGTACTATCGATTTTTCAATATCACCTTCTTGTCTTCTCTGCAGCGTTTACGTTAGTACATCGTTTACTTGAAACGATTGAAGGATCAGTGGAAAGAAATATTGTGATTGTACATGAATTTAGATTAATTTTATGATATAAAAATAATTTTGTTAATTTGTCATGCTATGTATATACCTATGTAATGGATTTGTTCTATTTGATTAGCTATTTTTGATACATTAGGAAAAAACGTTTAAATGGAACTCTCGATTTGGCCGTATTTCGCGTTTTAGCCAACGTTTAACCAGTATCATCGCAGGATCTGCCTCGAATAAGTCTACGGAACGACGGCAAGTGAGCTCAACAAACTGAAGAAGTCGAGTGGGAGTCTCTAGCTGCAAGGAAATATGGTTGGCTCGCCATTCATCTTTTTATGAGGCACTTAAGTAACGTAGCCATGGCAACGCCCGCAGTATCGGGGCAATCGTAAAATTAAGTAATGAGTAGATAAGAAAATATCATCTTGCCCGGTTCTCCATTCTCCTCTCTTGCCCTTCCTAGCCCCTACCCTTTTTGCCCCTTTAGAACACTCATTCGCTGTAGCCAGTCACTCACGAACTACCACATTCTTATGAGGGTTTCTCTCTTTCGCACAGTAGAGACTATCGTTTTCGTTCTTCCATCTTTCTCTTTCTGGAAAACGAGTACGGTGCCTTCGGGCGGTTACTAGCGGTTACCGGAGATGGTACTGTTGGTAGACTAGTAAAGTGGTTCGGGCTTCCGAAGGGGTGTGATGGGACGAAGGAGGTGGAAGAGTAAAAGGAGGAGGAGGAGGAGGGAGGTGCAAGAGGATACGGCGATGGCCGCGATGGTAACAGCGGCGCGGAGTACACGGGGGTGGCAAAAATGGCTAAAGTTTCGACCAACCCTCTTCCACCCCAGACATCAGACCCGAGCGAGAATTTTCAGATAAACGAGGACATTCTCTTCGAAATGATGTCCCACCATCGAGCGAAGAACTTTCTCTTCGATACCGCAGAAGCCGGTCGGTGTCTGACTTCTCTCGAAAAGGATGAAAAAAAAGTTCGTAATTTGAAATCAAAATATATTCTAGGTATTTGCCTTTATTGAAAGTCGATTCATAGGATTACGGAAATCAATTGTCGAGTAAAAAAGATGATAATCAAAAATAAAAATGAATATCTCTGACTAACGTCTTTACATGCTATTATTTTACTATACGATTGATCTCGGCGATCGTTTTTTCACTGAATACAATGATGCATCGATATTGTTACATGATGAGAATAGAAGGGATAGTAACGGGCCTCTTGCATTATCGCTGTTAACGTTCAACATTAATGTTTTTGTCGGTGGTTTGCGGTTGGGTAGTAAACAAGTGATACACCCTCTTTACCCACCCCTTCTATACACTCAGACAGGGATGCAGCTCTCCCACCGCTACATCCTTTGCTCCGTAACCAGTCTTCTCACTTTCTCTCATCCTTCCTATTCCCTTTCTCGCTCTTCTCCGTTCATTCCACTTTGTGAAATGCGAACGTACACGTTACATCGCTTCATGGTTATCTCTACAAGCTTGTAATATAATCATATCTACTTCAAAAATAGGAAAAGTATAAGAGGAAGATTCTCGCTATGTACTTACTCGCACCTGTGTCTTCATTCAAAAATATCATTTTTTTATTTTATTCATCAACCTCAGATGCGAATCTAACAAGACTCAAGAGGTTAGAATGTTGATGAAGAATATTTTAAATAAGAGGTTATTTAAAAGTTTCGTAACGTAGAATCTGACTCAGAGGTACTTACCATTTACGTTATCAATATCGTACGAGGGAAGATTTAAAGTGGGGAGAAGAGTACAGATAGATAGATAGATAGATAGAGAGAGAGAGAGAGAGAGAGAGAGAGAGAGAGAGAGAGAGAGAGAGAGAGAGAGAGGGAGAAAGAGAGAGAGAGAGAGAGAGAAGGATATAAGAACATAGATCCCGAGGATGCTCGAAGCTAGCTCGAAACCGAGGTCGAAGGTTGAAAACCCGATCACGAAGGCGCTGTAATCCTCGGGGCGTGTGGCCGAGCGCGTCGCAGCAGTTTCTCGAAAAGTTTTATGGGCCGAATTTTGAAAGTTCTCCGAAATGGCGACGCGAGGAAGAGGTCGAGGGAGGAGTGGGTTGTGTAGTATGGGAAAGAGAAGGAGAGGGTGTAAAAGGAGGAAGAGTAGAAGGAGGTCGAGGATGAGACGGAGGCGGAGGGCTGCTGGTCTCACGGAGTTTAAGAGGGTAGTTCGCGTGGCCGTAAATTTTCTCTCCGCTGCCGGCGAGGTTGGCGCGAGGCGGGAAAAGGGAGGTTAAGGGCCGCGGGCGAACGTTCGCCTACGCTCGCATATCTTTCCACCATCTTCTATCAATAATTCCCCTTGTGAAACTTGCCGCGAACTTTAGTAGTGCGACCGATAGTGCATTGGTTGATCGTTTGGTGAAAAAAAAAAAGAGAAAAAGACAAAAAAAAAGAAGAAGAAAGGGAAGAGAAGGCGAAAAAACAAAAAAAAAATGAAGAATTACAAAGAAATATATACTCGTAAGCAATATGATATTTTTATTCCTTCAATCCTTTCATTATGAAAATAATATATCTACCTATATATATTCTACTTACAATCTACCTATATATCATACATAGAAATAATGAAGAAGTAATTCAGAAATAAGAGAGTAGACGAAGAAACGAAGGGCTTGCGTTTAAGAGAACGCTGGTTCTTCCATCATTAGTTATTTCTACGCTTGGCTTCCGTGCGGCCCCTTCGTACACGTCGGACGTAGCTGGAGCCACCAAGTCGGTCGCCTCTCGCAACCCCTTTTCTGGACGTTGGTAGCAAAACACGGAGGCTCTTCCGAGCCTCCCTCTCTCGTTAGTTCGTCGTGCATGTACTTACCAACGCAGGATCGTACATACGTACGTCCACGAGGAGGAGAACGCTCGTCGTCGACGTCGTCGTCGTCGTCGTCGTTGTCGTTGTCGTTGTCGTCGTCGTACCCTCTTTTGCAAGGCAGCTACGACTACGGCGGACGTAGTATGCAGATTCGTGAAATAAATGCTCGAAAGTTTCACTATAACTCTGCGCACAAAATCTCGAGCTCTCCTCCTCGCGACTCGCTCCACCCGCACACCTCCTTTCCTTACTTCCTCCTTCTACTTTACTCCTACACTTCCACCTCCTCCTCTTTCTCTTTCTCTCCTTCTTCCTCCTCCTCTTCCTCTTCCTCCTCCTCTTCTTCCTTCTCCTCCTCCTCCTCCTCCTCCTCTTTTCTCCACTTCGTCCTTCTCTACCACTTGCAAATCAGCCACCCTCGTTCTTCGTTCCTTTCTCTCGTTCTCGTTCGTGGCATCTCCACTACCACGAATAGAACCGTTCTCCTTCTTGCCGACGCGCTTTGGGACGCCTCGAGCATCCCGTATTATTTAGTGCTTCCGCGTAGTCCACGGAAAATGGCCGGGAAGCTAACCGGGGAAAAAACCAGGAGACGCCTCGTCCAAGAACCAAAATGGCTTCCGACCGTCTAACATAACTCGTTTCCTGCGAAGTAGGAAAACTTTGTCGACATGCTGAACATGAAAAGGATATTACATAAATAATAAAAAAAAAAAAAAAAGAAAAGATAAAAACAGAATCTATAAGGAATAAGGCAAAAGGAAGCAGGAAAGTAAATCATGGGAATCCTAATGAACATGGCAAATTTTTTTCTTTCTTTTAATCCGCTCTCATCTCGCCCCACCCCCTTCGAAAAACAGTGTGAAGCAAAGCAAAAAGAATCAGAGGATTGACACACTCGACACCCTTCTCTCGCCTATGCCTTCCTCTTTTTTATTCCTCATCCTCTCGCATACTTTTTTTCCGGACGATGGCAAGCCCTCCGATAAACGTGGCCAATAAAAATAACGAGCGGCCACCCGCACGACACCTCCTCCCTCTCTCCCACCCTTTCATTCTTTCTCTCTCTCTCTCGCTCTCTCTTTCTCTTTCTCTTTCTCTTCATTCTCTATCCCCTGCCATTCGTCGGTTACACACGGTAGCAGAAGGAGAGGGGAGGTAGGAGTTGTTGCTTCAAACCGCAAGCCGCCAACGAGAGGATTCGAAACTCCACCGCGTATTCTCGAACCTTTCGCACTTTGCTTTCTCTGCACCCCTAACTCACCTTCCGCTTTACGCACTGGCACGCGAATCTCCTGAAAATAAAAAAAAAAAAAAAAGAAAAAAAAATAAAGCAAACAAACCATTCGATCTCACTCTCTGTATCCATTCCACATACCGAAACAACGACACCATAGATAGATCCACCCGTTTGACGGTTTATGTTACAGGATTTTATGGAGCAGTTTTTTTTTTCTTCTTTTTATTTTTTATTTTTTATTTTTGTCCCATCCGTTTTTCTCTGATTGGATTGTCTGCGGTGACTCACTCGCACATACATTTTTTAGCCTACCTGCGAGAGATTTGTCCATTTTGATTTTAGTTGATTGCGTTCTCACTATGAATGATCGATCGACATACTATATACGCGCGTGCACTTCTTTTTCTCTTTTTTTTTTTTGTTTTTTGTTATACTCATTTCCTAGCAGCCTTTCTCCGATTAATAATCTATTAAATGAATTTGTAGAGATTATAAGTGACCATGAAAAAGCTTTTCATTTATTTATTTATTTATTTAAAAAAGCGAACGTTGCGAATACAAATTTCTTTTTATTATATTTATAAACAAAAGACGAAATTTGACCGATAATGTCAACAACAATAACAGTATCAAGAATCTTTTGCATTATAATAACTTTTATGATTTATTTCCGAGAAAATAAGGATTTGCATTTTGTGAAATACAATGTTACGTTTTATTTCTATATACAGAATGATCATTCGCGCGTAATCAATGACAGAGTATAAAGAGTCTCTTAAATTATTTTACAGTCCACTTATCGGTCTCGTTCCTGATGGCTTTCTCTACGGCAAGTCTGGAAATAAATTTGATGGTCGAAGAACGCAGGTCGACGGTGCGATCGAGCGAATGCACGACGGTCGTACACGTGCCGTTGGCATCGGTGAAGCTACGACACACTCGCTTTGTTCCCATGAACTCTCTCTCTCTCTCTTTCTCTCTCTCTCTCTTTCTTTCTCTCTCTTTCTCTCTCTCCCTCTCTCTTTATCTCTCTATCTCTCTTGTTCATGTGACCGTCTACGAGTATGCGTCTCTCTCTCTCTCTTCCTCCGTTCTTCGCTCTTTCCTTCCTTCCTTCCTTCCTTCCTTTCTTCCTTCCTTCCTTCCTTCCTTCCTTCCTTTCTTCCTTCCTTCCTTCCTTCCTTCCTTCCTTCCTTCCTTCCTTCGGGATGCGGAGAACGACTAATCCCACCGAGATTAAGATAACCCCGAAAAATGTTCAGCTAAGTCGCCAACTTCGTCTGCGAGGTGTGCTTAAAACGTGAGAATCCGGTTACTCTCCTCCCTATCCTTTGCCACCCTTACTCCTTTCTCTTCTAGGAACCGTCTTGCGAACTACTCTTAACACTTTCAAATTTTTCGGCTAAAGTCCAACTTTTGCGTTTGCGGATTGGACAAAATTGGATTTTGTTTATTAGATATGTATGTATTTTTATTAATTAATACGGCGAATATAGTTAATTTTTTGTTGTTTTCTTTTTAATATCTCATTTGATTATCAAATTATTTTTATTATTTATAAAATTTTCAAGTTATGATATCTAAGAAGTGAAATATTCTTAGATTTAGAATATTCTTAGATAAATTTGGAATATTTTTAGAAGTAAGTGAGATTAACAAATGTAATTCGATGATCTTGACAATGATGATATCGGTACTATTGCATAAACTATCGGCATGGCTGCATCCCTTTTGCAGAATCATATAAGAAATCTACCCCTAGATAGTTCGTTTGATGTCAGCGAATATATAATGTAGGCTCCATCACGGTAGCGTGTCATTGAACCAAATTCAATGAAATTACTTGGTGCGTCTCCGCAGTGTCTTGGTAGTCGACTAGATTGGTGTATATCGTGGCAAATGTATCGCAACTTGAGTTTGCCTTCGGAGCATAGGTAGCTTGTTGAATGGATCGTCTTCGTCGTTTGATAGACGACAACGCGTGCTTAAAAGCGTGTCCTTCGCTTCCTTTATGTCATTATTATCATTTTTAATTATTTTTTGTTAGAGACAATATTATAGAAAATCTCAGAAATTCTCAAAATAACAGATAACATATCGAAAACTAATTGATCTGAAATATGAACTTTTTGAAAAAAGAAAAAAAGGATCGAACGCGAAATTTTTTATTAAAATAACTCCTGTTATATGAAACAACTTGTGAAAGGAAATAAAAATGAAAGGATTTATTTACATAATCGCACGAATATTTTTGAATATAACTATAAATTTTGTTACTCCCTCGTAATGATACTCGCTCAATCGGAATTCTAAGAGGCAGGGACTCGCAGTTCATTTGTCAAGTCACTCGTGACGCTGCGGTTTGTTGATAATTTCGTCAACAATGGGCCGCGTTCATTCGTCGTCGGGGTGCGTTGTTATCGATCGAGCCATCGTACTCAACCACCATGGTGCTCTCGCTCGCAAGTTTAATTATGCCCATCGCTTGGACAACATTGCCTCGCTCGATTAACCGTGTCGCAAGAATCGCAGGCGAGAAAAGTCCCTCCGGCTGACGGGGCCGAGAGATGCGTGTACGGTGTGCTTGTTTAAAGATATGTACCATTTGACAATCGAATGTCATTAATAGATACGTCGAGACATGCGTAAAATATGATCGAAAAATATTATTCATTGGAACTTGATCATTATGAATTAAATGTGGGAGAAAACGAACAAAAAATGAAAGAAATCATTTTAATGTTATACAGTAGAAATTAAAAAAACATGCGTATAAAAGTATAACGAACGAAATTGATGAAATATTCAATAAATCGATTATAATAAAATTTTGCTAATTTGGTCGACGAGAAATTCGTTCGAAGAGTAGTCGACGTCTCGATTTGGAAAAAATAGGAAGCAAAAAAGTTGAATGAAAAAAATATCGTTGAAATTTGCCATCGACGCGATACGAAATGAGAAGATTATTATAATACGGAGAGATTTACAAATAATAATTCCACGTGAAAGTATGAAAACGATACGTAACAAAATGTAAAATAAATCAATTGTTGTGAGTTTCGATTGATTTTAAGTAAGCGTATTCGCTAGTAGAATATTTGCTAGTAGATGAACAAAAAAATAAAAAAAATAAATAAAAAATAAATAAAACAAAGTTCAAATAAAAAGAATTCTCTGGAACGTGATCCATAAACAATACGAAAACGATATGTATGTAAAAAAAAAGAAAATATGAGATGTTCGCATTGCATTAAAGTTCGAATAATTTGATAAATAATAAAACAAACGGCCGAAGAGTTGATATTTAAACGAAAGATGTAAGTAGATGCTTTTGAAGGATCGCTTGTACGCACTTTCAAGAGGTCGGCCAGCCCTCCTTGACATATGTCGTGGTAAAAAATAGCCTCGGAAAAGGGATACCAGGGGCTACCGCAAGGGCCGGACAAGTAATAAAGTAATTTTATGAAGTGGTCGCCGACGTCCGCTCCCGTCGTCCCGGGGTCGGAACGAGTGAAAAATTGCCTTGGACTTTCTCTCTCTAACTGGCTGGTTGGCTGGCCGACCAACCGACCGACCGACCGACCTCTGAGTTCTGAGAATATCGCGATTAAACTCTGTCCTTCTAAGTGAAAACATACTGTCTTGGTAACCATAGAACAAAAACGTGGATCCAACGGCGAAAGGTGATTCACGATGATATTATACATTGGATAAAAAATATAAAACAAATTTATCGCAATTCGTTTTCTTTCAATTTTTGAGGAAAAAAAGAAAAAGAAAAAATGAGAATTTGAAGAACTAAATTGTAAACAAAACCATTTAGATTCTCTTACGAGCAACTAAAGCTGCAGTTAGTATCGTGCTATTGCTGTTGCTGCAACCAACGTAGCGTATCGTATCATATATTTCTTCTCGCGAGTAATGCGTTTAATCGAACTACTTCCTTCTATCGGACAATAATTAATTATGTAATTTAATAATGCTGATGACATAAATTAATCGATCGGTCCCGATTCTTCTACCACTTTATACATGTATACCGCAATATCATATAGCATAGACTGATCGATGCTTATTGTTCTCAACAAAGCTACGTTAATATTATAATTACTTAAGAATTAATATATATTTGATATATTACTGTTAATATTTAAAACAATATATATATATATATATATATATATATATATATATACATACATATATATATATATATATATATGCATATTTAACTTAATGTATATTTGATTTGAGTATATAGAAATATTCTAATATATTATTTACACGAATAAATGCTAACGTTAGCAGCATTCTGCTCGTATATAAATTGAAGAATAAAAAGATTTGATCAATCCGAGCGCAGAACGAATAAATGAATTCGCTTGAAACGAATCTTTTGAATTTCAAGCAGCAATACGTGGAATGGTATAAACAGTCTTTAGTCATATATATCACCAAACCACTTTACCACTTTGAAACATGTAGCAGGTACCCGATTCGGATATCCATTTGTCACGAGCACGTAGTTTCGCGAGAATAAATTCGAAGAAAATTCTGTGAAGTACCTGTGTTCGTAATAACACAGAGGAACAACGTAGAAGCAATTTTCTGAGAGAGTAGAAGAATAGAAGTTAAAAGGGGAGAATAGAGAGAGAAAGAGGGAGAGAGAGAGAGAGAGAG
Organism: Vespa velutina; assembly: GCF_912470025.1. Classification (NCBI taxonomy): domain Eukaryota; kingdom Metazoa; phylum Arthropoda; class Insecta; order Hymenoptera; family Vespidae; genus Vespa; species Vespa velutina. The sequence continues at coordinate 7,810,430 of NC_062195.1, forward strand.
AAAACGAACGAACGGAGAAAGGAAGGTTTAGTTCGCGAGCTTTTCGCGGGGGTGGTGAAATAATAAATTAGAAAAAGCCACGAGCCAGCCGCTCTTCCCTTCGGTTAACTTTACTGGCTATTAGATTACAGCGAGCATCTGCAGAATCTCGGACCGGGGCCGTTAATTTTCGTTAAAAACCAAACGCCGCGGCGAATGTATTCTAAAGAGGGAGACGGAGAAAGACAGAGAGAAATATCTACACTCCCTCGAAACGTTTTCTCCGACTCCAACCCAACGGCTGCTTTCCTTAAGATAAGTAAGTACAGTTTTACATGGTTACCCGAAACATTAACGCGATCTTCCGGACTTCCATTAAGATTTAAGGTCGGTGCATTTGTTTCGCTTAAGTCGTGCCAACGTTTTCGTGTCCCTTTTCGTCCAAAAAGTCACAAAATAATTCACTAAAGAAGAAAATGAAAATTCTCAACGGGTTTCTTAAATTCTATTGTAAACGTTTAAAGTCGATAAAAATATTTTATTTGCAATTAATTATTTGAATTGATCATATAAAAGATAATCCTCTGTAATCGATATAAAAAGATCGAAGATCATTTATGCCGAATGTGAAATAAGTATAAAAATTATACCTAATTAATTCTTTGTTTTATTTCCGTTGACAAGTTAATATTTGATATATATATAAACATATTTTTTCTTTTTTACAAGATTATACAACAAGAAATGTACGTTTGCGTTATTTTTATGTTATTTCGGAAATAATTCATCTTGCAATTCATCTCACAATCAAAATATTAAAATATACAAATCGTTCGACTTGTATGAAAGCAACCTTTTTATATTTTAATTCATCATTCCTCTGTAAGATGGCGCTACTCGTTTAGTCCAACTCGGTTCGTGTCTATGCTTAGCTTTTATCCGAACCAAATTCTATGTTCTATTAGTATCCATATTTCGTATCGAAAATAAATTTCTCTCATTTTTTTTTTTAATTATGCTAGAACATTACGCTCTTACTTGTTTTAATAAAATAAATATTTGATTCGTTATATATCTATATATTTTTTTTTCTAACAGACAATATCTCAAATACGAAATGAAAGCTTATCTACCGTGCAGCTTTCATCTGGAGCATTTTAACGGAGTTTTAAATTTATCATCCAATTCTCTGGAGTTTTACGAGCGCTCGTGTTTCTCCTCTTTTTACTAGCCAAGTGTACCACCGCATCCTTTTATCTTCCGACCTTTCCCTATAGTTCTTCTACGTGAAAGTGTTTATTTCTTTTTAACGAGGTCGATTGAATAATCTTTTTGTGAAGAACGATTGCGCAATGGAAAGCATTTTGATTATCAATTAATGATACTGTACTAAAAAAAAAAAATTACATTAACTTTATGTTAATAAAGTAATTTTGTGATAAACAAAAATATTGTATTAATATCGCTTATTATATTTGATACAAGGAGCACTTATCATTAACGGATGAAAATCGGACATTCCGATTTACAAATCATACGATTCATTTAATGAAAGTTAAAAAAAAATGTAGCAGTCTACAAAACAACAACAGTAGTTAGCAAACCGTGTATGGTACCTGTTACTCTATAAAAAAAAAGTCCAGGCCACATTCTCGACAATAGCAGAGGCACCAATAATGTAGGGTAGATATA